>NC_046968.1:31424772-31467272 GCF_009769545.1 Cyclopterus lumpus
GTGCAGAGCCCAGAAACTGCCCTTGCCGGGCTGGTCCGGTCTGCGAGGGATCTTAATGAAGCAGTCGTTGAAGGAGAGGTTGTGCCGCAGGGAGTTCTGCCACCGCTGCGTGTTCTCCCGGTAGTACGGGAACCGGTCCATGATGAACTTGTAGATGTCACTGAGAGGGAGCATCTTCTCCGGGCAGCTCTGAATGGCCATGGCCGTGAGGGAGATGTACGAGTACGGAGGCTTCTGGTCGCTGTACGTGTTCCTCCCCGGGCGAGGCATCGTGCGCCTCCAATGAGTCCAGTCTGCAGAGAGCAGAGTCCCCGTACGTTTGACCAACTTTGTCCAAACAGTTCCAACTACTCAAAACGCACGAGAAGTATTTTATTTGGCCCGCATGGTCCCGTCTCTACGCGCTCAGCTGGAGTCGCAACTCCGCCTCAAGTTGAGGAGAAGTTGAAGAAGCGGTGCTGGTTCCTCCTCGTCCCGGTCTGCCCGCTGAGGGTCGTCCTCCTGCCCGCTGCCGAGCTGCACTAAGGGGCTGCTGCCTCCATGTCCTCTCCAGGTCTGTCCCGTCAGTGCAGGACGGCGGTGACATGAGCAGAAAGACCCCGGGAGAGGTGCTCATTAATGGGCCACTTCTTCCCCATCACATGATCACAGTCGGGGGGGGACGGGGGGGGGTTCATTGACAACTATTTACGTGCACGCGCCGTGATAACACCAGTCACTTCCACTTGAAGACGCACGACTAAAAGAACTAAGTCGAGCAAAGACGTCTGGTTCTCGGGATGTTTGTGTCGGAGCGGCGCTCTGTGGAGGTATGTGGGTGTGTTGGGCGACATTAGAATCACAGCGCGCGCGCGCGCGCGTGTGTGTGTGTGTGTGTGTGCGTGTGTGTGGATTGGGGGCGTGCGTCCGCCAATGCACACACACTAATTTAGAATGACAAATAAATCCGGAGAGCTGCGTCTCAGCGGATTTCTGTTTTATGTATTTTGTTATTGATATATTACAATACACACACCATAATGTCTTAAACATGAATATCTGCTCATGCACACGCGCTTAATTCAAGGAAATACAAGATTATCTCTAAACCGTCACTGAGATTGTTCTAATTAATACTTGTCAGGCTTTTCATTTGACCTTAAATTAATAATCATGAATGTTGTTCCGGAACAATTCTGACTAAATGGTTTTAATTCAATGTCGCTGAAAGCTGGAAATCATTCATGATAAAAGAAGAAGAGGAGCTTTTATTTAAACACCTTTTATTCGTTGTTTTTCTTTTGAGCTTGTTTCTGATATGTTATTATAATTTAGAAATTAAACAGAAACTGTTTTAATCATTACAAATCATACCTGTAAAATGAAGTCTACATTTTATTTTCCAGAGCGACACATTTAGTTTTCTTTAAAGAACATCGGTTATTTTGGTTTTAGAAATATATTATTTCAATTTCCATAACAAAAAGGGCAGACGTACGCACGTGGAATGTTTGGTTATAAGTTATAATTCTAATGTGACTATTGCTACAATAATAATAATAATCAACTATAATACCAAAACAGCTATAATAAATATATTAATTATAATAGCTATTATTGTTCTTATTATTATAATAAATCAAAATATAAAACAAGGATATTTGTAGAGTTATTGTTATCTTTACGAGCACTAAATATTATCACACAATAATAAATAACAAATGAATTTATTATACTGATAATATCTAATAAGTATTTTAATTATGTGTGAGAGTCAGTTAATTGTTGGACTGATTGTTTATAACAAGACAATCAATAATCAATAAACCGGCATGTTAAAATACAAGTATAAAGAAAAGAATCAGTCATATTATTACATTATCAAGATGATATTTTCTTTATTTTCTACGAGATTAATAAATGATGTTTCAGAGGGCGGATTTAAACTGGAGGGGGGGGGGGGGGGGGGGGGGGGGGGGGGGGGTGCCCCAAACAGCCACTCTCACACGTCTGACCTTTGACCCGTGAGCTGATGAGCTGGTTCAGGATGCGCAGACACGCTCCGACATCACGGAGACACTCTGAACGAGACGCCTGAATTATTATTAATATTATTTGTATTTTATTAGAAACTGCCGAAATAAAACTTCCTCTATCAAGGAAATTATTTCATTTTGAATAATTCAGAAAGCCGTTTGTGTTGCTTTTATATTAATTATGTTTTTGTCTTAATGTTGTATGAAGCACTTTATTTTATTGTGATTATTATTATTGTATTGTAGACTTTTATTAACAGAGTTTAAACTATACATCATTTGATGTAGATTTAATTAATGAAACAAACAAAATGTAGATATTTACATGTATTTATTAAATGAGATGATGGAACTAACAGTGAACTAATGATGTAATCCTTATAGTAATATAAGTAATTATAATGATATTATAAATGTATATGTTTGTTTAAAACGTAGACGTACAATCACAGCTAAGTTCTAAAATGTATTCATTAAAATATAGTTAACAACTAAAAAATAATAACAATTGGAACCAAAATAATAATAACGAGAATACTTATTATTGTTCTAGTTATTTTTGTTATAATTATTATTGTTCTGGTTATTTTTGTTTTAATTATTATTGTTCTAGTGATTATTGTTCTAGTTATTTTTGTTATAATTATTATTGTTCTAGTGATTATTATTCTAGTTATTTTTGTTATAATTATTATTGTTCTAGTGATTATTATTCTAGTTATTTTTGTTTTAATTATTATTGTTCTAGATTATTGTTCTAGTTATGTTTGTTATAATTATTATTGTTCTAGATTATTGTTCTAGTTATTTTTGTTATAATTATTATTGTTCTAGATTATTGTTCTAGTTATGTTTGTTATAATTATTATTGTTCTAGATTATTGTTCTAGTTATGTTTGTTATAATTATTATTGTTCTAGTGATTATTGTTCAATACACTGTAAACCCAAATGTATTTCAAATTAAACTTTTGAGTGGTCCTCACTTACATGTGTTGTAAAAGAACAGCGTCATTACTAAATCTATTTAGTTGTTTGCACTAATCAGCTGAAATATTGAGCGCAATGATCACGCTGAGCAGACCTGTCTGTCAGGGGGGGGGGGCGGGGCCCGTTGGATTAGTGCCGTGTGCAGAGCAGACGAGACGAAAAGAGTCGGCAGGGTTTCTACAAGCACCGCACGCTACACCGGGTGGAACGGTGAGTGTGTCACGCTACACCGGGTGGAACACGCTACACCGGGTGGAACGGTGAGTGTGTCACTCTCACCGCATTAACGGAAGATTGGCCAATTCCGGATGTATCCGACGTAACGCAGTTTCCGGTCTTTTTGCCGGCATTTTCTTAAGTAGTATTAATTTATACATATCAAAGGATCTACGTGTCACATTTCCTGAACATGTATGGACGTTTACATGTCTAAATATCATAGGAAAGTTACTTTGATGAGAGAAAGCAGAACGATGTTTCTACTGCTAATATGAGCTAGCATATTATTAGGCTCAGAACGATGTTTCTACTGCTAATATGAGCTAGCATATTATTAGGCTCAGAACGATGTTTCTACTGCTAATATGAGCTAGCATATCATTAGGCTCAGAACGATGTTTCTACTGCTAATATGAGCTAGCATATTATTAGGCTCAGAACGATGTTTCTACTGCTAATATGAGCTAGCATATTATTAGGCTCAGAACGATGTTTCTACTGCTAATATGAGCTAGCATATCATTAGGCTCAGAACGATGTTTCTACTGCTAATATGAGCTAGCATATTATTAGGCTCAGAACGATGTTTCTACTGCTAATATGAGCTAACATATTATTAGGCTCGTTCATTAGAGCTGCGCCTCGCCTGCAATCCAGACGAGAGGCCGCTGCAGGGGGCGTGGCCACAACTCTGCCATCAAGTCGGACAGTTTTTAGCTGCCTTCAAAGAACACACAGGAAGTCTCTGTTCATGAAGTCAGTGTTTAGGAAGTCAGTGTTTAGGAAGTCGGTGTTTAGGAAGTCAGTGTTCATGAAGTCAGTGTTCATGAAACACTGAAGTCAGTGTTCAGGAAGTCGGTGTTTAGGAAGTCAGTGTTTAGGAAGTCAGTGTTCATGAAACACTGAAGTCAGTGTTCAGGAAGTCAGTGTTTAGGAAGTCGGTGTTTAGGAAGTCGGTGTTTAGGAAGTCAGTGTTTAGGAAGTCAGTGTTTAGGAAGTCAGTGTTTAGGAAGTCAGTGTTCATGAAACACTGAAGTCAGTGTTCAGGAAGTCAGTGTTTAGGAAGTCGGTGTTTAGGAAGTCAGTGTTTAGGAAGTCAGTGTTCATGAAGTCAGTGTTCATGAAGTCAGTGTTCATGAAGTCAGTGTTTAGGAAGTCAGTGTTTAGGAAGTCAGTGTTCAGGAAGTCAGTGTTTAGGAAGTCAGTGTTCATGAAGTCAGTGTTCATGAAGTCAGTGTTCATGAAGTCAGTGTTCATGAAGTCAGTGTTTAGGAAGTCAGTGTTCATGAAGTCAGTGTTCAGGAAGTCAGTGTTCATGAAGTCAGTGTTTAGGAAGTCAGTGTTCATGAAGTCAGTGTTTAGGAAGTCAGTGTTCATGAAGTCAGTGTTCATGAAACACTGAAGTCAGTGTTCAGGAAGTCAGTGTTCAGGAAGTCAGTGTTCAGGAAGTCAGTGTTCATGAAGTCAGTGTTCAGGAAGTCAGTGTTCATGAAGTCAGTGTTTAGGAAGTCGGTGTTTAGGAAGTCAGTGTTCATGAAGTCAGTGTTCATGAAACACTGAAGTCAGTGTTCAGGAAGTCAGTGTTCATGAAGTCAGTGTTCATGAAGTCAGTGTTTAGGAAGTCAGTGTTCAGGAAGTCAGTGTTCATGAAGTCAGTGTTCATGAAGTCAGTGTTCAGGAAGTCAGTGTTCAGGAAGTCAGTGTTTAGGAAGTCGGTGTTTAGGAAGTCAGTGTTCATGAAGTCAGTGTTTAGGAAGTCAGTGTTCATGAAGTCAGTGTTTAGGAAGTCAGTGTTCATGAAGTCAGTGTTCATGAAACACTGAAGTCAGTGTTCAGGAAGTCAGTGTTCAGGAAGTCAGTGTTCAGGAAGTCAGTGTTCATGAAGTCAGTGTTCAGGAAGTCAGTGTTCATGAAGTCAGTGTTTAGGAAGTCAGTGTTCATGAAGTCAGTGTTCATGAAACACTGAAGTCAGTGTTCAGGAAGTCAGTGTTCAGGAAGTCAGTGTTCATGAAGTCAGTGTTTAGGAAGTCAGTGTTCAGGAAGTCAGTGTTCATGAAGTCAGTGTTCATGAAGTCAGTGTTCAGGAAGTCAGTGTTCAGGAAGTCAGTGTTTAGGAAGTCGGTGTTTAGGAAGTCGGTGTTTAGGAAGTCGGTGTTCAGGAAGTCAGTGTTCATGAAGTCAGTGTTCATGAAACACTGAAGTCAGTGTTCAGGAAGTCAGTGTTCATGAAGTCAGTGTTCAGGAAGTCAGTGTTCATGAAACACTGAAGTCAGTGTTCAGGAAGTCAGTGTTCAGGAAGTCAGTGTTCAGGAAGTCAGTGTTCATGAAGTCAGTGTTCAGGAAGTCACAACAACAGTTGTTAGTACTAGTTTACAGACCTAATGTTGATAACTATGGAGGAAGAAATAGCATTTGCATTCTTGATCGCCGATGAAATTGATGCAGAAGAGATCCCTCTACTTATGTCGTATACTAACGAGTAGTTTTCAGCAGCTGAAGTTTGAGTAGTGGTTGTAGTAGAAGTATCAGTGGTTCCAAGAAGTAGCAGCAGTGGGATCAAAAAGATGAATCATACAGTAATAGATGAAGATTGTGTCAACATTTAAAAGTTGAAATAAGATAAGTAAATGGGGAAATTACAGTATTACAGCAGCATTGCTCACAGTAATAAGTAAAACAAGTAGTATAATAACAGAAATAAGATAAAAGAGTAAAAATGAAGAAGAATATTATATATACAGACGGAGTAGAAATAGAATAAAGTGTATAAAATAAATTTAAAACAATTTAAAAAGTACTTAAATGTATTAGTATTGCACAACTGGGCTAAAGTGCTGTTCAGATGTGTGTCTGGAGATGAAGTTCACTTCCCAGCATTCCAACTAATATATTTAACAGAACTAATCATCTTAACGGGCATATTAAATAAGGTTTGGGATATTTAATATGTAATCTCACAAATGGACCAAATGCATTTCCAATCTGTTGAGGTCACACAAATGGGATTTTCCAAAATAAAATAAATCTACTTTTCACAGTGGTCTAAATTGTGATATCTTTTTATTTATTTAACTGTTATTTTTGGAATTGAGGACAAAAGATTGTCGATATTGTAGTTGTTGGATGTCATATTTATTTACACATTTATATAAATACATATATGTGAAGATAGTTGTAATTTCTCTATAAATTATTTATTTACAGATGCTAAATAAATAACCTTATACATTATTATTATTAACACCCACATCTTTGCACTACATGAGACAAATAGCGAACAATCGAATGTTAAGTATTACAACTACACCTAAAATATGGATTTTCTACAACACGTGGTGTTAGCTGTCAGATCTAAGAGACAATCAGCTCTCTGATGTGGCGACAGCCAGGCGTTTCCCATCATGCACTGGGCCACGCAGTGAATGGAGAGCTCCTGCGGCGCCTAGCTCTAAAATCGACGGCCGCCTCGCTCTCGTGAGAGTATCGTTGACCACGTGTGAATGACGTCAGAGCAAGTCGGACACAAATCTAACCAGCATGCATTGCGTGCCGATCGCCGCCGATCGATTCTGCGCAGAACTGGCTCATCTCGAACGAGCCTGATGTCTTTTATAGCTAGCTTTACACTACTTTGTCTAGCCAATGAAAATAAACCATCATGTGACGTAATCTGTAGTGCGAAGTGTGTGGGGGGGGGGGCTGTTTGTTTGTAGCTCTGAAACATAAAGGCAGACTTGATACAATGTTCTTGTTTTTCACAAGCCAGGCTACATCAAGTATATTCATGCACAATGATCTTACTATTAAATGATGCCAATAATGTTGGTGTGTGTGTGTTTGAGAGACACTGTACATTTGTTCAAAGTCAACAGTGGCTCTTATGATTAGAAATATTGTCTGTGTAGATAAACCTCCAATAGAGGTTATATATAAGGTTCATAAAATGTAATATTTTTGAGGTAATTTATCTCTTGTGTGTTTTATGTTCCGGCCTGATATGACAGAGAGAATGAAGAGAAAAGAGGCAGGGGGAGAAACAAGAAGGAGA
The DNA here is from genome assembly GCF_009769545.1 of Cyclopterus lumpus. Lineage (NCBI taxonomy): Eukaryota > Metazoa > Chordata > Actinopteri > Perciformes > Cyclopteridae > Cyclopterus > Cyclopterus lumpus. The sequence goes on from NC_046968.1 coordinate 31,432,044, forward strand.
AAGAGAAGCAGAAAAGAAAAGAGGAAGCAGAAAAGAGTAGAAGGAAGGAGAAAAGAAAAGAAGCAGAAAAGAACGATAGCAAGAAGGAGAAAAGAAAAGAAAGATATACGTGTGTGTGGGAGTGTTTTCCTTTACAGGAGGACCAAAAAAAGAATAGATGGATATAGATATATATTATATTGCATCTGTCCATCCGGGGAGAGGGATCCTCCTCTGTTGCTCTCCTGAAGGTTTCTTCCCTTTTTTCCCTGTCAAAGGTTATTTTGGGGAGTTTTTCCTGATCTGATGTGAGGTCAAAGGTCAGGGATGTCGTATGTGTACAGATTGTAAAGCCCTCTGAGGGGAGTTTGTAACTTGTGATTTTGGGCCATAGAAAATAAACTGAATGATCTTAGGGTTAATGGAGTTCTGTTGTTTAACCCAGGGTTAGGGTTAATGGAGTTCTGTTGTTCAGCCCAGGGTTAGGGTTATTGGAGTTCTGTTGTTTAACCCAGGGTTAGGGTTATTGGAGTTCTGTTGTTCAGCCCAGGGTTAGGGTTATTGGAGTCATGTTGTTTAACCCAGGGTTAGGGTTATTGGAGTTCTGTTGTTTAACCCAGGGTTAGGGTTATTGGAGTTCTGTTGTTTAACCCAGGGTTAGGGTTATTGGAGTTCTGTTGTTTAACCCAGGGTTAGGGTTATTGGAGTTCTGTTGTTTAACCCAGGGTTAGGGTTATTGGAGTTCTGTTGTTCAGCCCAGGGTTAGGGTTATTGGAGTTCTGTTGTTCAGCCCAGGGTTAGGATTATTGGAGTCATGTTGTTTAACCCAGGGTTAGGGTTATTGGAGTTCTGTTGTTTAACCCAGGGTTAGGGTTATTGGAGTTCTGTTGTTTAACCCAGGGTTAGGGTTATTGGAGTTCTGTTGTTTAACCCAGGGTTAGGGTTATTGGAGTTCTGTTGTTCAGCCCAGGGTTAGGGTTATTGGAGTTCTGTTGTTTAACCCAGGGTTAGGGTTATTGGAGTTCTGTTGTTTAACCCAGGGTTAGGGTTATTGGAGTTCTGTTGTTCAGCCCAGGGTTAGGGTTATTGGAGTCATGTTGTTTAACCCAGGGTTAGGGTTATTGGAGTTCTGTTGTTTAACCCAGGGTTAGGGTTATTGGAGTTCTGTTGTTTAACCCAGGGTTAGGGTTATTGGAGTTCTGTTGTTTAACCCAGGGTTAGGGTTATTGGAGTTCTGTTGTTTAACCCAGGGTTAGGGTTATTGGAGTTCTGTTGTTCAGCCCAGGGTTAGGGTTATTGGAGTTCTGTTGTTTAACCCAGAGTTAGGGTTATTGGAGTTCTGTTGTTCAGCCCAGGGTTAGGATTATTGGAGTCATGTTGTTTAACCCAGGGTTAGGGTTATTGGAGTTCTGTTGTTTAACCCAGGGTTAGGGTTATTGGAGTTCTGTTGTTTAACCCAGGGTTAGGGTTATTGGAGTTCTGTTGTTCAGCCCAGGGTTAGGGTTATTGGAGTTCTGTTGTTTAACCCAGGGTTAGGGTTATTGGAGTTCTGTTGTTTAACCCAGGGTTAGGGTTATTGGAGTTCTGTTGTTCAGCCCAGGATTAGGGTTATTGGAGTTCTGTTGTTTAACCCAGGGTTAGGGTTATTGGAGTTCTGTTGTTCAGCCCAGGGTTAGGGTTATTGGAGTCATGTTGTTTAACCCAGGGTTAGGGTTATTGGAGTTCTGTTGTTTAACCCAGAGTTAGGGTTATTGGAGTTCTGTTGTTTAACCCAGGGTTAGAGTTAATGGAGTTCTGTTGTTCAGCCCAGGGTTAGGGTTATTGGAGTTCTGTTGTTCAGCCCAGGGTTAGGGTTATTGGAGTCATGTTGTTTAACCCAGGGTTAGGGTTATTGGAGTTCTGTTGTTTAACCCAGGGTTAGGGTTATTGGAGTTCTGTTGTTTAACCCAGGGTTAGGGTTATTGGAGTTCTGTTGTTCAGCCCAGGGTTAGGGTTATTGGAGTTCTGTTGTTCAACCCAGGGTTAGGGTTATTGGAGTTCTGTTGTTCAGCCCAGGGTTAGGGTTATTGGAGTTCTGTTGTTCAGCCCAGGGTTAGGGTTAATGGAGTTCTGTTGTTTAACCCAGGGTTAGGGTTATTGGAGTTCTGTTGTTCAGCCCAGGGTTAGGGTTATTGGAGTCATGTTGTTTAACCCAGGGTTAGGGTTATTGGAGTTCTGTTGTTTAACCCAGAGTTAGGGTTATTGGAGTTCTGTTGTTTAACCCAGGGTTAGGGTTATTGGAGTTCTGTTGTTTAACCCAGAGTTAGGGTTATTGGAGTTCTGTTGTTTAACCCAGAGTTAGGGTTATTGGAGTTCTGTTGTTCAGCCCAGGGTTAGGGTTAATGGAGTTCTGTTGTTTAACCCAGGGTTAGGGTTATTGGAGTTCTGTTGTTCAGCCCAGGGTTAGGGTTATTGGAGTCATGTTGTTTAACCCAGGGTTAGGGTTATTGGAGTTCTGTTGTTTAACCCAGGGTTAGGGTTATTGGAGTTCTGTTGTTTAACCCAGGGTTAGGGTTATTGGAGTTCTGTTGTTCAGCCCAGGGTTAGGGTTATTGGAGATTGGAGTTTTGGATGTGAATACTTATTCTGTTTTTTTGTATTCAGTAAAACATAAACGGTTCAGAATAAATCAAAAAATAAATGTTCAGAATAAATCACATTGGAACATTAAAATGTATTGTTGAAATTCTTTCCCACACAATGTTTTTGAAACAATGCATTCAATCTCAAAATCAAATAGTACATTACTTAAATAAACTAGTAGCAATAAATAATGTTATATTAGTGATTTGTTTACATGTGTATGTATGTTGAGTAAAGATTACTAATGTGGACTTACATATGTCTACTGCATCATTTAAGGTCCTAAGTTAACCCACCTTGACCCGTTTAGTGTGTGTGAATATATATAGTGTGTATATTATATATATATATACACGGCAACATTACCAGTATTAAGATGTATTATTGAGGTTATTGAGGTACATTATATATATATATATATATATATATATATATATATATATACGCCAACATTACCAGTATTAAGATGTGTTATTGAGGTACATTGTATATATATACATTACCAGCAAACTAAAAACACATCTTTTTTGACTATCTTGAATAGGGAAGGTAGCCATAGTAGCACTTTAGTAGCACTTAAATGTCTCTTACTGATAGCACTTTGTAGTTTAACACTTTAGTAGCACTTAAATGTCTCTTACTGATAGCACTTTGTAGTTTAACACTTTAGTAGCACTTTAATGTCTCTTACCGATAGCACTTTGTATTTTAACACTTTAGTAGCACTTAAATGTCTCTTACTGATAGCACTTTGTAGTTTAACACTTTAGTAGCACTTAAATGTCTCTTACTGATAGCACTTTGTATTTTAACACTTTAGTAACACTTAAATGTCTCTTACTGATAGCACTTTGTTGTTCAACTTTATTGAAGAAATTGTACTTGCTTGATTCTTGTTGTTCTGAGTTTGGACTCATGGTTTAATCACTTATTGTAAGTCGCTTTGGATAAAAGCGTCAGCTAAATGACATGAAATGTAATGTAATGTAATATTAAGATGTGTTATTGAGGTGTCATTTCTGTATTTGTGATGGACTTGAGAGCAGCTATTGCTTCATAGACACAGGTCACTGGTTACCATGGTGATTGGGGCACCAGGGTGAAGTGCAGACGAGATATTAAGAACAGGAGTGGATTTTCTACGAAACCATCTGTGAAACCCTGGCTTCCAAGGCAAAAACATGGTAAAATCACCAACATATTATCAGCAACAGAGAGGACTCAGCCGAATGTTTGTGGAGTTTAAAATGTGACCGTGAGCGTCTTAAAACTGTGGAGCTGTTGCTCCCTCATCTCTGTATTTAAAGTGGGACGGACAGGCGGACAATTATCCTCAGATACAAATGAATGGCCATGTGGGTGAGTGTCTATGTGTGCATGTGTTAAAATGCAGAGTAGCAGTGGTGGCGAAGTTCAGCCTAAGGGGACAAAGAAAGTAGCAGTTTTATATGTCAATCTGTCTTGCTCTCGACCAGATTGACAGACTGACGGACTGAACGACAGACAGACTGACATGTGTATACAGGTAGTACACATAAAGAACATGAACCTGTGTGTGTTTCCTCTGTTCCACATTTAAATATTCCTCTGGTGTTGACTCATCGAACGCCGCCGAGACTCCAATTTGTGACGGATTAATGACGAGCCCCCGCTGCTGCCACCGCCGGTTAGCCAGACCCTTATTATGAAACAAATGGATGGGTGCCACTGGATGTGTCATAGCCGTTACCACCCAGCACGCCATCTACCCCTCTACCCCCTCCGGTGGCTGCTGATTGATCAGGAGAAGGGGGAGAGAAAAGCAGTGGGATGGTTATGTATATAATTACATGTATATATAAATTAAGAGCTGGTCGCTGCATAGGAACAAGAGGTGATAAAGAGCTTCATGTCAAATGTGCGTCTCCTCATCGCTCGTCGTGCTTCATGGATGTCACTGTTCAGGTTCGATTTTACATACACATCTGCTAAAGGAAACATCATTTAGCAATAACCTTTTTTTTAGTCCAAAGATTGCACTTAATGTTGTAACAGTTCTCTCTCTTCGCGTCTCTGATGGACGTCATTGGAGTAGAAGAAGCCTGTGATTATAAAAGGCAGAGCGATGTCGTCCCCCATGTGAAATGTTGATTTATGAGGATGTATTTGTCTCTCCAGCTGTGGCTTGGAAGGTATAAACGTCTCCAATAGGTTTCTGCTCGTAAATGTTCATACTCAAACTGAATCGATGAGTTTATCCTGGTGTGCTTTGTCTGGCTCTCTGAGAAGCAAGGCGACAACAGGGATCGATAGTTCAATTCCTAGCAGTGATTCCGGGTTCAGCGAGGGGGGGTCAGCTCACGCTCAAGTGGCTCTCCATGTTTAGGAGTCCATTACTTCAATTAAACCGCTGATTAAGCAAATTGGTTGCTAATTAGTAAGTGAGCGGTGGTCTTCAGGAGAGCTGCTAATTAGGGAGGAGATTAGCATCAGCCAATGAGCAATGAGCACTCGTTAAGAGATGATGACTCCACCAGGCTGCCAACACACACATAAACATACACACACCTACATGCATGCACACACACACACACACTTACATCCATACACACATGCATTCATACACAGTCATACATACATAGATACACACACACTTACATACATACATACATGCATGTCTGTGTCTGTTGAGGTGCTCCCTGCTTGGCCTTCTCCTCTCATATGCTTCCTGGTAAACGATGCCAAAGGAGTGCATCACACCCATGAATATCTGCGTCACTCGGGATCACACTCCATAACATTTGGTCCGGGGCCTAATTATTCCATTTGCTTGGACCTGGATGCCATTTAGATGAAAGGTAATTCAGCGTGATATAACTCAATTAAATTTCTCCTGACTGGGATTCATGGAACATCAATAGCTCGTCAGTTGGACCAATGGGAATGCTGCTTATTTATCCCAGAGTCCTCCTGATGTTGCATTTCTGCAGCACAATTAAATACACGAGCAATGAGAATGTTTCACAGTCTGTAATGAGAGAAGACAGGATGGCCCTCCTCCACCGCTGGTTAGTAGCGGGGAGCTCAGCGCTCATTAGCTTTCAAATGAACTTCTAGTAGTGGCAGCAAGTGTCCGGTCTGATTGGGCCTCTCTCCATAAAACATGTGATGACACACAGACTTCACATGTTTACATGAACCGATACTTTAAATCATATAAACTGAAGCGCTCCTTCAGCTGGACTTCTGTTTGTGTGGAAACGCATCGATACGTTTTAGTTTGAAACGTAAAATATGCTAAACTAAGACACTAGTGGAGGTGTCTTAGTACCGTAAATTCCGGCATATAAGCCACTACTTTTTTTCACATGATTTGAGACTGCGGTCTTTACAACGATGCAGCTGAAGAATGAAATTACCGAACAGGTCACAGTGGACCAATGAAATTACCGAACAGGTCTGCAAACTACCGGTAACTCACGAAATATTTAAACTTTGGCAAAACTTCCGCAACTTGCGAGCCAATCAGCGTTGAGATGCTCCGCCTGCCTGGCTGCTGCTGCTCCGGCAGCGCTGGAAGCGGAAGTTATCGAGACGGAGTCGGTGAAATTCACCGAGCTGTGTGAGCCTACGGGTGATGTTATGAACCCAAATACGAAGGCATTAGATGTTCTGACGTTTATGGGATGTCCACAACAAGTATAAAGCAGAACTAGTGGTTATTTCTTCCGTGGTGGATGGCGAAAATGATGTTTTTACGGAGACTAGCCACGGAGATAAGCCACGCCCACTTTTTGCGAAAGACGCGAATGAACACAACTTGGTTTGAACGCACCATCAGGTGCGACCTATATATAGGTGCGCTCTATAGTCCGGAATTTACGTTATAGACATTCTTTACTGCAGTAAAAAATACTGATACCACACTTGAAATATATAACACATGCTAATACTACGCAGTGGAAATATTCTGTCACAATAAAAACTACTAATACTACACAGTACAAAATACTGTGCCACATTAACAAGTATTAGTACCACAGTGTAAAAAATACTTTGTTAAAGTGAAAGTACTAATACCACAAAGTAGTCCATCCCACCACACAGTTATATAAGAACTTAGTTCTGGTGCTTTAGTCTGTTGGTAGTCCATCCCACCACACAGTTATATAAGGACTTAGTTCTGGTGCTTTAGTCTGTTGGTAGTCCATCCCACCACACAGTTATATAAGGACTTAGTTCTGGTGCTTTAGTCTGTTGGTAGTCCATCCCACCACACAGTTATATAAGGACTTAGTTCTGGTGCTTTAGTCTGTTGGTAGTCCATCCCACCACACAGTTATATAAGGACTTAGTTCTGGTGCTTTAGTCTGTTGGTAGTCCATCCCACCACACAGTTATATAAGGACTTAGTTCTGGTGCTTTAGTCTGTTGGTAGTCCATCCCACCACACAGTTATATAAGGACTTAGTTCTGGTGCTTTAGTCTGTTGGTAGTCCATCCCACCACATAGTTATATAAGGACTTAGTTCTGGTGCTTTATTCTGTTGGTAGTCCATCCCACCACATAGTTATATAAGGACTTAGTTCTGGTGCTTTATTCTGTTGGTAGTCCATCCCACCACATAGTTATATAAGGACTTAGTTCTGGTGCTTTATTCTGTTGGTAGTCCATCCCACCACACAGCAGTTTTTAGAAAGGTGTCTGTTGTTTGCTAGCAGATGAAAATGATGAAAAGGAGGCACCTTCAGTCAATGTTGAGAATTGTTTTCGCTTCCAGGGCGGGACATAATTGCACTCTCTGTCTCTATGAGTTGTATCCATCTGAACATCTAATTCCTGGCTACAGGGAGAATAATGTGTAACTATTCCTTTACAAGCATGGCCTAACTCTAACCCCCCAGACAAACACCTGCTGAGAGATCTTTCCACCGCTGCTGCATTAGTCTGCTTCTGTTAAACAGGTCAAAGGTCACTCCAACACATAACTGTATCCACAAGCAGCCCCCTGATAGGCTTTTAGGTGGTTATTACCCTGTTCTGTCTCTGCAAACAAGTTTTTACTGTTCCAAAAGGTCCTTCAAAATAAAATGCAGGACTTTCACTTGTTTGTTCTCTGCAGGGAAACATGGTTCCCAAAGTGTTTCACATAGCTGTGCCTCAGTGGGTAGAGTGAGACGTCCTTTAACCGCTCCTACTGTCTGCATGTCCAAGTGTCCTTGAGCGAAACACTGAACCCCAAGTTGCTCGCTGAGCGCTTCACAGATGCTCACCTAATGCTGAGGATGGGTTAGATGCAGAGTTCAAATGTTATGTATATATCTGTATTCAATTCACTTCAGTTTATTTTGTATAGCCCAATATCACAAATTACAAATTTGTCTCAGAAGGCTTTACAATATATACACATACGACATCCCTGACCTTTGACCTCACATCGGATCAGGAAAAACTCCCCAAAAATAACCTTTCACAGGGATAAAGCGAAGAAACCTTCAGGAGCGCAACAGAGGCGGATCCCTCTCCCCGGATGGACAAAAGAATAGATGTCAGAATGAACAGCATTACAAAGTTACATAAACACATTCAAATGAATATGACAATGTATGAATGTACCTCCACAATCCATGAAACAAGGAGGTAGAGAGGAGGGGGGGGCGCATCAGCAGGGTCCATGGCCAAGCCGCATCAGCCGGGCCGAGGCAGGAGGCCGGCTCACCAGGCAGGAGGCATCAGACACAGCCAGGTCCAATGGACCCTATGAGACAAGAAGTCACAAAGACTCCGGGGAGGAAGCAGAGTTAATAAGGTGCAATGGAGAGATGTAAATTCACCCATAAGGAGAGAGAGAAGAGGAGATAGGTGCTCAGTGTATCCTAAAATGTCCCCCAACAGCCTATAAGCCTATAGCAACATATCTACGGGCTGGACCAGGTTGGATGTGAAAGACTAAGAACAAGGCTTTCAAATGAGTTGTAGTTTAGTTTAGGTTTAGGATTCATTAATAGGCTTGAGTCAAAGATGGCTGCTACTCCACCTCCTCGGCCGGTGCCTCGAGGAATGTGAGTATTAATATGACTTGGAGGAGTTGATTTAGGTTGATATATACTTCATGACTCAGCCAGGTTTCAGTAAGACACAATAAATCAATGTGATTGTCTGATATTAAATCATTTACTAATACAGCTTTAGATGACAGATATCTAATATTTAGGAGTCCACATTTAATTATCCTGTTTTGTTGCACTGTTGCAGTAGTGTTGTTAACCTGTATGAGGTTATTTTGTATGACTCCTCTTCTGGTTGGTTTTGATTTAATTAATTTAAGTGGCCGTGGGACAGACACAGTCTCTATAGAGTTAAGGTTAAGGGTGGGTAACTGCTCGGATGGAAGTGCAGAGAAGGGTGGAAGACTACAACTCTGCTTCTGCTTTCTGATCTGAACTCTGGGTCATGGATTAAGTCCGTTAATCAACTTGGTCAAATTTGCAGAAATGAGATGCGCTCCATCCAAAGTGGGATGAATACCATCTCTTCTCATCAGATCAGGTTTCCCCCAGAAAGTCTTCCAGTTATCTATGTAGCCCACATTGTTTGCTGGGCACCACCTCGACACGTCATCATTGATCAAATTGGGGAGAGGACCAGAGAAAACTACGGTGTCCGACATTGTCTTGGCATAAGTACACACCGATTCCACATTAATTTTAGTGACCTCCGACCGCCGCAGTCGGGAGTCATTACCGCCGGCTTGTATTATTATCTTACTGTAACTACGCTCATCTTTAGCCAGCAGTTTTAAACAAGATTCAATGTCGCCCGCTCTGGCCCCCGGGATGCATATGACTTTGGTCCCTGGCTTCCCTATCTTCACGTTTCTGACTATGGAGCTACCTATAACCAGAGTGGGTTTCTTAGCGGGTGTGTCGCTGAGTGGGGAAAACTGGTTCGAAACATGAAGAGGTTGGCGGTGCACAGTGGACTTCTGTTTGGACTTAAAACCCCTTCGAACAGTCACCCAGCCATCCTGCTGCTCGGGGGCTGCCGGGGGACAGCTAACAGAGGCTAATGCTAAAGGCTCCGCCCGGTTATGGGGGGAGGCGGGCTAACTAGCGTAACTGTCTGAGCTTCGATGGTGCGGAGCCGTGCATCTAACCCACTTAGAACTGCCTCCAACCAGCAAATGAACTACACTTGTTGCATGTACCGTTATCATTAAGGGAGGCAGAGGAATAGCTATACATGAGACACTCTGAGCAAGAGGGAGCGGGAGGGGGAGAAGAAGACATCACAAGCTGCTAAGCTGGCAACCGGAAGTGATGCAATACGCTTACCGGAAGAGAGAGAGCGATGCGTTCAGGAACCTCACGAGCAGGAGAAAAGAGGAAGACAGTAAGAGTAGCAGGTCCGATGACTTCTCTGTCTAGATGTTAAAGTCACCCAGAAGGATGAGCGGGGGGACGTTTTCTGGGAAGTTTGATAGGAGGACGTCTAGTTCTTCCAAGAAGTCTCCAAAGGAGCCAGGTGAACGGTAGAGAACGACAATGGTTAGTTGAACTGGATGAGTAACCGTCACTGCATGCAATTCAAAAGATAGTGGGGTAAATGGAATTGGGTAGAGAGCAAAACTCCATTTGGGTGAGATGAGTAGACCTGAACCACCACCCCGACCAGAGGGTCTGGGTGTGTGGCTGAAGGAGAAGGCAGAGGAGAGACCAGGAAGTCCAGCGATTGCTTGATAGCGAAGCCAGAGCTGAAGTCCGCCTTGAGGTTGGCTGACTGGCAGTTCCAGAGGCCCCCTGTGACGAGGCGCTGGGTCTGTGTGGAGCGGGTGGGATAAATAAGAGAGGAAGGATTTTGATGCATGTGTGACAGAGTCCGCAGTCTATAGTATCTACAAGTAGATGTGCACACAGGTATAGAAAGAAAACAACATTATCACAGGGAAATGTTTATACTCAGCCGCCCTCAGCCACCACCGAAGACTCCAACGAAAGACTCCTAGGTCTTTATCCTCCGAGTCTTGACTACTACGAAAGACTCCTAGGTCTTTATCCTCCGAGTCTTGACTCCCACGAAAGACTCCTGGGTCTTTATCCTCCGAGTCTTGACTCCCACGAAAGACTCCTGGGTCTTTATCCTCCGAGTCTTGACTCCCACGAAAGACTCCTAGGTCTTTATCCTCCGAGTCTTGACTCCCACGAAAGACTCCTAGGTCTTTATCCTCCGAGTCTTGACTCCAACGAAAGACTCCTGGGTCTTTATCCTCCGAGTCTTCATACGAGCCCCAACCTGGTTATACACCCGAGTTGGCGATAATTAGTTACAGCTGTGTCGAGCCCGCCCACAGGTCGTTGAAGGAATTGCCCACTTAGCGATCAATACTGGTAAGAGTCGGCACTCAGGCAGGGGATCCTTGCTAACAGTGAAGTCTCAGTTTGCTAGAATGTGAAATTCTTGCCAAACTGATTAAGGACAAAGATCTGTTTACATCAAGGTAAAAAGTAGAATAAATATAATGAATGTAAACAACCAACATGGCTGCTAACCCTCTTACCCTTATAATGAACGTAAACAACCAACAATGCTGCTGTTATTGATAGATATAGATAGTTTATTCATCCCCAGGGGGAAATTTGTTTGTAGCAGCAACAAACAAGGTTACAATACATGCAATACATTAAAATTAAATAGAAAAGAAAATAATAAAGAAAATGAAAAAAATGCAAAGTATATACAGTGTATATAAGTGAGTATAAAGAATATAAAGTGAAAGCGATGCAAGGGTTATTGATGTTGATTCAATTGGAGGAGGATCTGGCCAGAGGTGATTTATTATACAGTCTAATAGCAGTGGTCAGGAATGTTTTCCTGTATCAGAAATGTTCTCCTGTATCTGTCCTTGTGACAGCAGAGCTGAAGCAATGTTTGAGAACATGCTCCGCTGTGCCTGCAGTAGGTGGTGGAGAGGGTGGTCCAGGTTATCCAATATGGACAATAATTTCCTTTAGGTCTGAGAGACAATGAGCCATAAACTGCAGACGAAGAAAGAGGAACGAGCCACCACATCACCGGGAGGGACGATGACAGCTACAGCTACAACTTAAGTCAAGATGGTGTTGAGTTGTAGTGGATTTTATATACACTTGGATATGTAAATGAGAGTCTATGCTTTAAATGAATACATAAAAATAAGATAATTAATGAGGAATATTCTGAAGAATGTGTATTAAGAAAGCATAGAAAGTATGATCACTGGACTATTGAAACTGTAATGCTGACTGTAAGATGTTTTATGGTTGTCCTAATAATAGGATGACTCGAGTATGAATGAAATGTATTGGTTATGGGACAGAGTAGGTTTCTCTGGAGAGATCGTTAAAACAGCTGTTTCTGGGCGGAAGAAGCTTTTATTCTGAAGAGCTCCGAAAACCGGTAGTAGGAAACAGCTGGCGAGCGTCCTGCGTAAACCTCCACTCTTTTCACCTGGTCAGGGTAGCATGCTGTGATAATGACGACATTTTGCATGTATGTCACTTCTAACCAATGGGAGCTCAGCAAATGCACTGCGAATAAAACTATCTGTGAGACGCGGTTGCGCCAGACAGGAACCTGTTGCCTACGCCAGGAGCGCTCAGTCGAGAGTCTGTGGAAGCGGAATCACGTAAGCTGTCCGGCGGGACCATATATGTACTGATGACCCTTGTTTGTTAAATTAAATACTGTTTATTATATATCTCTGGCTTTGGGACTTCTTCTTCCAAGCACCAGGCTTCTCGAGATTCTTCTGAACTTTAACAATGGCTAACTCTGCTAACGCACTTGAAGAAGTTGCGCACCATGCTGGTTAGTGACCTCAAGAACACGATTGATGAGGCCTTGGACCCACTGGCGGACTCGAACAAGCTACATGAAACTACGGAAGAACACTACCGCAGGGGACAACTTTGTCTTCCACCCAGACTTCAGCGCTGCTGTCAACAAGAAGCGAACGGCATTTAACCCCGTGAAGGCTCTTTACCAGAAAAGAGTGAAGTGTCGCATGCTTTTTCCTGCTGTGTTGGAAGATGCGCAAAAATTCTATGACTCAACGTGCTTAATACCTACTTGTTTATTATAAAATGTAACCTGTTAATCCATTTTGATTGATTGTTGCACGGGAGCCACCCCTCGTTCAGGCTAGGCTAGTCAATGATTTGATGCACTGGAAGTTTAAGATTTCCTGCAGTTCTCTTCGTTTGGGGAAGTAGACCTAGGTTCGTTCGTATTGTTTTGGGGTAATATGGGTTTGGCCTACAATTTATACTGCAAACTAATGAATACAGTTATCACAAGGACAGAACTAAAGGACAGAGCCTTTCTCATTTTTCCAACCATTGTCTTAATCTAATCTAACTTTTCTCTAACTCTCATCTTGGTGTCCCTCTATTCTAAACCACAAACTGTTAATGGCCAACACTAGCAATTCCAACACCACTGTAAAGAATCTCAACGTTATCTTTGATCAGGACTTGTCCTTTAACTCCTACGTGAAGCAAATCTCAAGGACTGCATTTTTTCATCTACGTAACATTTAAAAAATAAGGCACATCTCAAAAAGATGCAGAAAAACTGGTACACGCGTTTGTTACTTCTAGACTGGATTACTGCAACTCCTTATTATCAGGCTGCTCTAATAAGTCTCTTAAGTCCCTCCAGTTGATCCAGAATGCTGCAGCTCGTGTACTCACAAAAACTAAGAAAAGAGATCACATTACTCCTGTATTAGCTGCGCTGCACTGGCTCCCTGTAAAATCAAGAATCACATTTAAAATTCTTCTCCTCACCTACAAAGCCTTGATTGGTGATGCACCATCATATCTTATGGAGCTTGTAGTACCATATTACCCCACTAGAGAGCTGCGCTCACTAAATGTGGGGCTACTTGTGGTTCCTAAAGTCCTAAAAAGTAGGATGGGAGCCAGAGCCTTCAGTTATCAAGCTCCTCTTTTATGGAACCAGCTTCCACTTTCAGTCCGGGAGGCAGACACAGTCACCTCATTCAAGAATAGACTTAAGACTTTCCTCTTTAATAGTGCTTATAGTTAGGGCTGAATCAGGTTTGCCCTGGTCCAGCCCCTTGATATGCTGCTATAGGCTTATAGGCTGCTGGGGGATGTTTTAGGATACACGGCGCTCCTCTCTCCTCTTCTCTCTCTCTCTCTCGTTATGGACGAATTTACGGCTCTTCATTGCACATAACTAGTGTGAATCTTTGTGCCTTCTCACCTCATGGGTTCATTGGGGCTGGCTGTGTCTGAAACTGGTCCTGGGTCCTGACTCCTTGCTCCTGCTTCCTGCATCCAGCCCCTGGCCTGGACCTGGCCTCCTTCCCAATGGCCCTGCCTCCTTCTCTGTGCCTCCTGCCTCAAGGACTGGCCTCATTGGTCTGGCCTCTTTTGCGATGCCTCCTTACTCCGTGGCCCTGCCCCCTGCCATGAACAAATTCCACTCAGATTTTGATACCAGGGCACGTGGGGTTGCAATATTAGTCAGCAAAAAAATACAATTCACTCCAACAAATGTTCTTTCAGACTCCAGCTCCCGATATGTGATAGTGACAGGCTCACTATTCCATATACCTGTTTTGTTGGTTAATGTATACGCTCCAAACTGGGACGACGTTTTTGGCTTTGCTAACAGACTTTTGTCTACCCTTCCAAACCTAAATACATACCAACTGGTGCTTGGAGGGGATTGTGTAAATTGTGTAATGGACCCTAGCCTGGACTGCTCATCTTCTAGAAGAGTTCCTCCCACCAAAATGTCAAAATGCTTCTCAATGTTTATGAATGACAATGGATGCGTAGATCCTTGGAGGCTTTCAAACCCAAGCTCAAAGGTTTTTTCCTTCTTTTCACATGTTGACCCCTCCTCACGAATTGATTACTTCTTTTTAGACAGAGTTTTCATACCCTATGTTACACTTGAAATGCTTAAAGCATTTCTACAAGGGGAAATCATTTCCTTTACATCGTACTGTGGTCAAGTGAGCCGGCATCCGCGGATACCCAGTCATGTGATCCGCCGCTTGAAATGTAATGCACCTCTATTCCTGGTGTTACGGTATGAGGGCTTGTACAGCCAAAAAGGCACGACGATAGACCCATATTTAAGCAATAATTTGTCCAATTTGATATAACAAGTCAAAAAACACATTATTTTGGACATTAAATTAAATAATATTATAATAACATATGACGTTACACTACTGTACTGTTTTTAATTGAAAGTCAGCTCAAATTAAATGATGATGATGATGAATATCATCATTTAATTTCACATTATTAGAACTGTTATTAAAGCAGATCCTTCAAACATTATATTCTATTTCCACTGGATTGTTATTCACGAGGACTCCTGCTATGTCCATGGTTATATTCATGAGATTCTACTGTACAGTTTTTTAGAAAATTAAAGGCAAAGTCGGCTCAAATAAAGTGATAATATTCATAATTTCCCAATATCTGAACTGTTTAAAAAGCATATCTTTAAAAGGTTATATTCTATTTTGACTGGATTATTGTTTATGACGACCTATGTCCATGGTTATTGTCAAGAGATTTTACTGGGCAGTTTTCTAGAAAAGTAAAAGCCAATTCAGCTAAAAAGAAATAATGATATTAATTCCCAATATTTGAACTTAAAAAAAAAGAGTTAAATAACAAGTAGTAGTACTAAACATACAATGGCCTCCGTGGCCATTGTATGTTTTTGGTTATACAAAATGAACTGAATTGAATTGAAATAGACAGGTTGAAAAGGTGGACAGACAGGTAGTTAGACAGATAGGTAGGTAGAAGGACATGTATGTAGACAGGTAGGAAGGTGGACAGACAGGTAGTTAAACAGGTAGGAAGGTGGACTGACAGGTAGGTAGACAGGTAGACCATCAGCTCATTACTGTTCTGCAACAGCCACAGATCTTTCTTTCTTTTTTCATCGTGGCGTTTGATTCATTAATTGCTGTCAGAATGTAGAGAGAATATAAACATTACATTACATTACATTTCATTTAGCTGACGCTTTTATCCAAAGCGACTTACAATAAGTGCATTAAACCATGAGTCCAAACTCAGAACAACAAGAATAAAGAAAGTACAATTTCTTCAATAACGTTAAACTACAGAGTGCCATCAGTAAGAGACATTTAAGTGCTACTAAAGTGCTAAACTACAAAGTGCTATCAGTAAGGGACATTTAAGTGCTACTAAAGTGCTACTACGGCTCTACCTTCCCTATTCAAGGTATAGTCGAAAAAGATGTGTTTTTAGTTTGCGACGGAAGATGTAGAGACTTCCTGCTGTCCTGATGTCAATGGGGAGTTTGTTCCACCAATGAGGAGCCAGCACAGCAAACAGTCGTGACTTTGTTGAGTGTTTAGCTCGAAGTGAAGGAGCTACAAGCTGATTGGCTGAAGCCGAGCGAAGTGAGCGAGCTGGGGTGTACGGTTAGACCATGTCCTGGATGTGAGGTTAGACCATGTCCTGGATGTAGACCGGACCCGATCTGTTCACAGCACGGTACACAAGTGAACAAACAATGTTTTTATTAATGAGAGCCTGTTTAATAAGTGAACAGGAAACTATTTCAGCCCTCTGATTGTCTTCAGGAGCAGATGAGATGATGGTACCAGTTGGACCAGTGTAAAGCCTGTGAAGTCACCAGGTGGAGGACATCCCATCGCACAGACAGCCACCAATTACGTCTGCTTTAGTTTTAGGGGTCATTATAATTAATGACAGTCTGGAGCTGCGTTACGAGCCTCTCAAGTCCTTCACAGATAAAAGCCGTTTGGCATCTGGGCTCCGCCTGCGCTACGCTGCCTCTGCTGTACGATACTATGAATATTTAATTAATAATTAGTCGTGTAATTCCTCCTCAGGAGTTATTATCCCTCAAACTGGTTTGTGAATCTAATTATTAGCAGCCTTTTTGTTTCCACATCCTCCTCATTACTGTCAGGATTGATGTAACATAAACTTCATTAAAAATTAAAGTGGGATTCTTTAATTACAAGGCCGCCCTCGCCGAAGCCAGAATTAGCCAACTCAGTGATGTGCAAATGAGAGCATTATTTAAGAAACATGCTGGAAGTAGTTATGCTAATTCACCGGGGTTCACAGTGGCAGACCTTTCCACTCGCGGTTGCATCTTCATTAAATGCACTATGCAAATTTAATGTAGCAGCCTTAGTAATGCCTTGTTAATTTATTCAGATTTATTGAGTAAGACTTGTAAAAAGTACCAATTTAATTAGCCTATCTCCTCGGATGGCGGGCGGTGATAGCTGAGCTTTTTAAATAGAAAAAATCAGTTACATAGGGTTTAAAGGGGATATTTGCTGCACTTATGGGGACGCTCAGAGAGAAATCACTTCAACTGCTCCTCAGGTTCCCAAAGGGAGGACGGAGGAGGAAATGAGCAAAGGCTGTGAGTCCACAGCACTAATGGCAAGCATGATGCCATTACCTCAACGTCTGGGTCCACCCCGGGGAGTATAACCACGTACCCCCACAATGCAACGGTGAAACAAGATGATGCTTTCAGTTACTCTTCTCCTCACAAGGTTGACCAAATGTATCGTATGTCGAGTTTAGATGAGCCGCTCATTTTTGCTTCACCTGAAAAGTCTTGTAAAAATGTAACGTATTGGAGGGAAAGTAGGATGTTTAAAATTTAAAGGCCTCTAAAATCCTGATGATGCATGATGTCAGCCCTGACGCAGCTGATCTCAGGCTGCTTATAAGTGGAGAAAGCCTTCAGCTTCATTTGTTCTTCTGCGTTAACCGGGCACAGCGGGTTACAGCTGGGATCGGGTCATTTGGGAGGCTTGTGTTTGTGATTCTGGTGGAGATTTTGTTAAAAAAACATCTTATAGATGATGATGAGACCAGGAGAATCCTATGTATGGAGTGTTTCCCCTCACCGTCTGTGTCCAGCAGAAAATGAAAGGCATTATTTCCAGACTAATCGTGTACACATCCTCAAGTCTGCTGGACAAGGGAGTGACTGCAGTTGGGTTGTTATTCTCACTTTGTGTTCCTCAATGTTAGTGATCACAGAAACTCATCTAACCACCACACAGGTTCATGTTCTCTTAGCAGCACACAGGTCAGAATTTGAAGCTGTGTGATTGGATGCTTCATTATTGAAATGCACCATTAGGAGTTCAATCAGGAGAAACCAGTCTGCTCCGCTCCCTGGTTCACACATGAGCTGTGGAAAATAAAAACAGCTTGCATGTCCTGGAATGATGCTGCAGACACTCAAAGCTTACTGTCCATAAACTGGCTTTCCGTGAGCATCAAAGGGCCTACACCAACTCCCTTAAAGATGCTCGCTCACAGTTCTATTCCAGCCCAATCAATAAAAACCCTGGCAACTCTAAACAGCTTTTTTCCACCATAAACCATCTCCTGAAGCCACAACCATCCTCTTTAACTGAGACTACAGAGGAGCAATGCAACAGCTTCATTGACTTTTTCAGATCAAAGGTCAACATCATTCGCTCTTTGATGCCCAGCTCTCCATCTCTGCTTCCCTCTGACACCAACACCTTATCACCTTGTGCTGTCTCCTCTACATCTCGCTGAGAAAGCCATGTTGAGGAAATCCTCAGAAAAATTAAAGCATGTACCTGTACCCTGGACCCCATTCCCACTGCTCTGCTCAAGTCACATATCCCCACTCTCAGTCCTCTCATCACCAAGGTTGTTAACCTTTCCCTTCAGTGTGGCTATGTCCCACCTATTCTCAAGGTTGCTGTCATCCATCCCCGCCTCAAGAAGCCCACCCTGGACCCGGAGGTTCTAGCCAATTACAGGCCTATCTCCAACCTTGCCTTCCTGTCCAAGGTGTGAAAGTAGTTTCTTCTCCACTTCAGAAGCACCTCAAACACAACAACTTGTTTGAAAAGTTTGTCAGGTTTTTGTTCAGCCCACAGCACTGAAACAGCTTTGCTCAGGGTTACGAATGACCTGCTGATGACAGCCGATGCAGGGTCACCCTCACTCCTCATCCTCCTGGACCTGACTGCTGCATTTGACACAGTGGGTCACACTATCCTCCTTGAGCGCCTCCACACCACCATAGGACTGTCAGACTGCACTCAAGTGGTTTTCAAGTCCAGACTCACTGTCTCCTGTGGTGTTCCGCAAGGGTCGGTCCTCAGCCCCATCCTCTTCATTATTTATATCCTCCTCATCGGTCGTGTCATCAGCAAACATAGGATGTCCTTCCATTGTTATGCTGACGATGCAACACGCAGCTTTACATCAAAACTGCCCCAAACCCTCTGCAGCCATGGTATGTCTCACCGCCAGTCTTGGGACCCATATTTTCTCCAGCTAAACAGTAGCAAAACTGAAGCCCTCCTTGTTGGCACTCCACACCAGGTTCAGTCATCCTCCATAACTCATCTCACCTTCGACGGTCAGGACATATCCCTCTCCTCCACAGTCACTAATCTGGGAGTTAGGTTTGATCCTCACCTGACCTTTAATGACCATATAATATACCTGTGCAAAACCTCCTTTTATCATCTCAAAAACATCTCCAAACTCTGCCCCACCTTAACTCTGTCGGATGCAGAGAAGCTCGTCCTTAAATTCCCTCTTCACTGGGATCACTGGCAAGAACATCCAGAAACTGCAATACATTGAAAACAGCGCTGCCAAGATCCTGATGAGAGTCCAGAAGTATGAGCTCATAACACCCGTTCTCCACACCCCACTGGCTCCCGGTCTCATTCTGGATTGACTACCAAGTCCTACTACTCACCCATAAATGGATATGCACCCTACCCACAATAACTTATTACTCCCCAAACCTCCACCCGCATCCTCAGATCCACAAACAGCTTGCTCCTCCAGGTCCCCAACACCAAGCTTCAGGTACCATGGGCCACCGGGCCTTTTGCTTCTGGGACAGTCTCCCTGACCACGTGAGGGCAACACAGACACTGGACTCTTTAAGACTGGCCTAAAAACCTTTTTATTCAGAAAGGTGTTTTGGACTTTGTGTTAAATCCAGTGTCGGCTGGCCAATAGAGGGCCACGGGGCCTGGCCCCACCTTGAGCCACAAAAAAAAAGTATTGAAAAATTAATATATTAGTATTAATAAATTATACAAATTGTCAATATTCGTGTTTTGGAAAATTGGAATATACCCAGTAATATTTGTAAAATAGGATATCTGCGGAAAATATATACCTAAAAGGGAAGCAGCACAGGAAGCTTCTGTAGAGCCGCAAGGTTTGGCTAGCTGGATGCTGTCGTGCTAATGCCGTATTTTGCTTCATAAATCAACGGGGACAGATCCAGCATGGACAGATATGGGAGTAAGGAACATGAAGAAAAATAAGAAAACATGAGAACACCAGACCACATTTGGATAACTCCGTCAAGCAGCCATATTGGGCAAAGTGAACGTATCTACCAGCTGGACGACGAACACAGTTTTGGAGTGAAGAAACACAATGAGGAGGTGGATAAAAACAGGCTCACGTTAACCCTAACAAGGTTCACACCTCCAGTAACTTCACCTTCTTCCCCCTTGTTTTCCTCTTTTATCCCCCTGTCTCTCAATCAAGTTCTTACCTTGGTAACCTCTGCCCGCCCAACCACCTGCCCCCTTGACCCCATCCCTTCTCACCTTCTCCAGTCCATTGCTCCGGACCTTCTTCCCTTTCTCACCCATCTTATTAACACCTCCCTCTCAACCGGCTGTTTCCCCAACTCTCTGAAGGAGGCAAGAGTCAACCCTCTCCTGAAGAAACCCACTCTCGACCCATCTGAAGTCAACAACTACAGACCTGTCTCTCTCCTTCCCTTCCTCTCCAAAACTCTAGAGCGAGCTATCTTTAACCAAGTCTCCTCCTTTCTTCACTGTAACAACCTTCTAGACCCCCACCAGTCTGGATTCAAGACAGGCCACTCAACAGAGACTGCCCTCCTTGCTGTCTCTGAGCAGCTTCACACTGCTAGAGCAGCCTCTCTCTCCTCTGTCCTCATCCTTCTAGACCTTTCCGCTGCCTTTGACACAGTGAACCACCAGATCCTCTTGTCCTCCCTCCAGGACCTGGGTATCTCAGGCACCGCGCTCTCACTCTTCTCATCCTATCTCACCGACCGCTCTTACCGGGTAACCTGGAGAGGATCTGTGTCTGAGCCTTGTCCTCTGACTACCGGGGTCCCTCAGGGTTCAGTCCTTGGTCCTCTTCTCTTCTCTCTGTACACCAACTCTCTTGGCTCTGTCATTCGCTCGCATGGCTTCACCTACCACAGCTATGCTGACGACACCCAACTGATCCTCTCGTTTCCCCAATCTGAAGCACGGGTAGCAGCACGAATCTCTGCCTGTCTGACCGACATCTCTCAGTGGATGTCCGCACACCACCTGAAAATTAACCCGGACAATACTGAACTTCTCCTCCTTCCAGGAAAAGGCTCTCCCACCCACGACCTAACTATTAACTTCAACAACTCAGTGCTGGTTCCGACTCCGACTGCCAGGAACCTCGGAGTGACACTCGACAGTCAACTATCCCTGACTGCCAACATTGCCGCAATAACACGCTCCTGTAGGTACATGCTGTACAACATCAGGAGAATCCGACCCCTTCTCACTCAGAAGGCGGCACAGGTTCTGGTCCAGGCTCTGGTCATCTCACGGCTGGACTATTGCAACTCCCTCTTGGCAGGTCTACCTGCTAATGCCATTCGACCTCTACAGCTCATCCAGAATGCAGCTGCTCGACTGGTCTTCAACCTCCCGAAATTTACCCACACTACTCCGCTCCTCCGCGACCTTCACTGGTTACCGGTGGCCGTCCGCATCCGCTTCAAAACATTGGTACTTGCGTACCGTGCTGCGAACAGATCGGGTCCAGTCTACATCCAGGACATGGTCAAACCGTACACCCCAGCCCGTTCACTTCGCTCGGCTTCTGCCAATCTGCTTGTAGCTCCTTCACTTCGAGCTAAATCACGACTGTTTGCTGTGCTGGCTCCTCATTGGTGGAACGAGCTCCCCATTGACATCAGGACAGCAGAAAGTCTCTACATCTTCCGGCGCAAACTAAAAACACATCTCTTTCGACTATACCTTGAATAGGTAGCACTTAAATGCCGTAGTAGCACTTAAATGTCCCTTACCGATAGCACTTTAGTAGCACTTAAATGGCACTTACGGATAGTACTTTGTAGTTTAACTTTATTGAAGAAATTGTACTTGCTTGATTCTTGTTGTTCTGAGTTTGGACTCACGGTTTAATGCACTTATTGTAAGTCGCTTTGGATAAAAGCGTCAGCTAAATGACATGTAATGTAATGTAATGTGATGATGATGATGTAATTGTAATTTAAATATGTTGTATGATGAGAGCGTACATGTAACCGGAGTCAAATTCCATGTACTGTACGTGCACACGTACATGGCCAATAAAGCTGATTCTGATGATGATGGTTTTGGTGATAGTGTTGGTGATGATGATGGTGGTGGTGGTGGTTGTTTTTGTGTTTTACATGTTTGTGTTATTGTATTTATTGTGTTTTCCTTTACTTCTAAATAAACTTTGTTTCATCTTCTAAAACTAGAAGGACCTCGTTCCTGTCTATTCTTGATTGGTATTTGACTCCGGATGTAGTGTTTCTGGTTTGTGATCCTCAGCTCACAGTTTACCCACCTTTACATTTACCTGCAGCTCTGCAGCTGATCTTAGGAGTATTTACTCTGAAAAACAGAAGCTTTGTGTTTGTGTCGGCTCTCAACACGTCTTTGTTCGTGTGTTTCTGCTGCTCGTCCTCGGTGGCATTCGGGGGAAACAGATTGGTGAATCAGTGAATTAAACCCACAGATAACCTGCAGGAGATCCCCGCCCGCCCCCTCTCACAGGGAATTACCAAGTTGTCTGAAAGAGAAATGGAATAGCGGGCTTCTTTAAGGTCAAGATTTGCTGTGGTGGAGTTCGGCTCACACATAAATGCTACGTAATACCGGTTTGGCTGATTGCTTTGCTCTCCAAATGATGTCGAAGCAGCCGGCGCGGTCGAGGGCCCTTATCGCGGCGGTGTGTTCGGTTGCAGACGAGTCCTGTAAAGCCCAGTGCTATTATCAGCCAAGTCTGGAGGAAGGAGGCTGGTAGCTCACAGAGTAATAGCACATTACATTCCTAATGTTTCTGATACACAAGACGCTCGTTGTACAATTCTCCCATGATCCCTCCACAAGCTTTTTGTTTTCTGCCCGTTGTTGTTTTGTCACATCGCCTCGTCCTCTCTCACTGGTTCAGCTCGGACTCGCAGCGCCACATTCATCAAACCAGAGCACGGCGGCGAGGGAGGGACGGTCGACAAGGAAGTCGTTAGACAGGATGAATCTGTCGTATTTACTTCTCTGTTATGCAATTATAAAGACAGAAGATGGTGCGGGACAAAAGAAATAATGGTCTTTACACAGCACAGTCGTCAGGGCAGCTTCTAAAGAGACGCTGTTGGCTGTGAGGGAGTAAAGTCGGTCTGTTGAGATGAGACTATACTGTGTATGTGTGTGTGTATGTGTATATATATATATGTGTATGTGTGTATATATATATATGTGTATGTGTGTATATATATATATATATATATATATATATATATATATATATATATATATATATATATATATATATATATATATATATATATATATATATATAATCAATGGTGTCCCTTTTAACACTCATTACTGCAGCCTTTACTTTTTAGTCAACTGGTCATCACTCCAAACCCACGGATTAATCAGTTCATCTATAAAACTATCATATCTCCACTCACTACTCATCATTTCCAAAAGTAACAGCAATTTCCACTCTAGCAGTTTTATCCACATCGTCATGGTTTGCTGCTCAAAGAAAAGAAGCTAAAATTCCACAGCCTCATTCCATTACCCTCCTTTAACAACTCATTACAAACAATTGTCTATGATCGCTGCACCTGCTTCTCGAGGAACACTGTTTATATATTCTCCATCTCTCCATTGCACCTTACTTACTCTGCTTCCTCCCCGCAGTCTTTGCGACTTCACGTCTCATGGCTGTGTCTGAAGCTGGTCCTGGGCCAGACCTCATTCGTCTGGCCTCTTTCGCGATGCCTCTGTGGCCCTGCTGATGCCCCCCCTTATCTACCCCCTTCTGTTTCATGGAGTGTGGAGGTCTGGATCGTGGTGGTCCATGCCTACTACTAATTCATACATTTCTGTCAAATTCATTGGATGTTTTGTAACTCTGTAACTCTGTTCATCTGGTCACATGACATCTATTCATCTGTCCATCCGGGGAGAGGGATCCTCCTCTGTTGCTCTCCTGAAGGTTTCTTCCCTTTTTTCCCCTGAAAGGGTTTTTTCTATTTCTTGGGAGTTGTTCCTGATCCGATGTGAGGTCAAAGGTCAGGGATGTCGTATGTGTACAGATTGTAAAACCCTCTGAGGCAAATTTGTAATTTGTGATATTGGGCCATAGAAAATCAACTGAATTGAAGGAGTAGCGGCTCAACTCTAAGCTCCGTCCTGATGTCCGAGCTCCTCAGCCTATCTCTAAGGCTGCGCCCGCCCCCCCTACGGAACTTATCCAGACATTTTAATAATTACCTTAAATTTAATTAACTTAAATGTCAGATTCACATGAATAATGTTAAACCTTTTTTTCTTCTTTTTTAAAATAAAGGCAAAACAAGTGACAAGTATTCACTTATATACAGATATCTTGTGATCATATCAGAATAAAGAAAATGAATACTTAGATGGACGGAAGTATATGTATGTCGTCTGATAACAGTAAATCTTTCTGTTCACACTTATCAGTACATTTTCTTTTCATAGTCAAAGAACACGAGGCTTGATTTTGCCAAACTTAATTCCCCTCGCTGGTGACAAACACAAGCTGCCTAATAAATAAGGATTAAATTATCAAAAGATTAGCGTGTGATTTTGTTTTGATGTTAACTTTGATTTAAAAGCAGCTCCGCTCCATGCGTTCATGCATGCAAAAGGTAATTAAATGAAAATCCTCCTCAAACATCACAAACCACAGAGTCAGATTTGAGAATTGTCTGGAGAAAACTGCTACTCTGTGTTTGAAAGTGTTTTTCTAGGGTTTAACCAGCACACACATTCAATTAATTCAAAGGAAACTTCAATGACACTGCAGCAGGAAAACAATCTGAGCCTCTAATCCGCCCATCAGAGGAGGATCCTGAGAGCCCGGTTTCTTTTACAGACCCTGAATGCAGCACAGCTACTTGGACTAACAGCTTATCATCGTATGCTTCACTCTGATTAAAAGTTTCTCACATTTCTCATCAGCTTTTGCTCTTCAGTATGTGAGTGGAGCCCCATGTCTGATGGACCAGAGTTTGATTCTTCAGCTCAGAGTCTCTAAAAGACGGAAACCAAGGTTTACGTCCTGTGTGGGTTACTTTAGGTAAAAGGGTTAGTTATAGATTTTTCCAATATTTCCCCAAGACCACCATCTTTTCTGAATCTTCAATTCTGGTATATTTCAATCTGCTGTATTTATGATAAATTCTTGTATGGTGGTTCGACTGATTGTCTAGTACTCAAACTGAACTTCCTCATATCTTGTGTCATCAATTGTTTGATGAATCAGGCAGAAACATGGAGAGAAACCGTGAATACAGAACAAACACTCCTGCAGTTGATATGTGATTCATTGTGTTTGTTTTCAGGAGAAGTGTTTGACTTCATTTGATGTATTTCTGTTGTATATGACTGCAGTGTTCAGACTCTGCTCGTCACTGTGTCACAGTTTGATCAGCAAACACACAGCAGCTTC
This sequence comes from Cyclopterus lumpus, assembly GCF_009769545.1. Taxonomy (NCBI): domain Eukaryota; kingdom Metazoa; phylum Chordata; class Actinopteri; order Perciformes; family Cyclopteridae; genus Cyclopterus; species Cyclopterus lumpus. Next base: position 31,457,499 of record NC_046968.1, read on the forward strand.
TCTGTTTACTGTCAAGTTGTGCAGAAATAAGTAGTGGACACTTTTGTCATCATTATTCCTGTGCCGGCGGATTCTTCCTCTTACAAATCTACAGAAGCTGTTTTTGTAAAGCAAAATAAGTGCAAGTGGATGCAGAATCAAGATGAATGCTGAGCGCAGAAAGACGGCGGCTGATGGAAAGTCTGCGGTAGGACACTCCATCTTAACATGGTCGTCCTGTGTCTTATGATATCTTATCATTAGTTTCCCTGACATTGATGGAGCAGCAGCCGGCGCCCCCCTCAGCGCCGCCAGCCGTGTATAAAAGTAACCTTCTTTCCATAATAATGGCCATTCGTCACTTCCTTAACTGTCAGAGGACGAGGGCCGCAAACAAAGTGGGATTTAACAAGGTGTGTGTGTGGGGGGGAGGGGGGGGGGGAATCTGCCACATTACTGCTGTGATGTGTTTAGGGAACGTGGGACGACAACACAGCAATGGAATCAAATGGGCCCTGTGGTTGCTAAATACTATGGGGAGGAAGTTCTCCATTATCCTGCTGCCACAAATCCCTGAAGACAATATGCTCCCACACTTATTTCAGAGCGTAGGAAGAAGCTATGAGACAAGTGGCGTTTACTGAAACGACATTTTCATTTGGACGACTCGGGTTCATTCATCCAAGAGTAGGCTCATTTGATTCTCTCAGTCAACCAACACTACAATAGAGAAGAGTGCAAACAGGAATAAATGTTGCAGATAAATATTTTTCTCCACCAAAGCTGTGCAGGAAATAGGAGCTCCAAGGGGGAGGTGGGGGGGGGGGGGGGGGGGTCGTTGTTCAGATACCAATACCATTCTGATGCAGCCTAAAAACAGTTGATCTGACATCACGTCATCAGATTCTTTATTACCTACAACAACGACACAGGTCACTCACTACCCGCTCTGTACATCCTGCCTCATCAGTACTGCACATGTGCAAAAGGGAGCTTAAACTCTCACGCACGCGATTCTTTTCCTGATTATGCAACATTGTGAAGAACGAGGAGAGCTAGATAACGTTGCTGTTTCCATTGAGTGACTTTATGGTACTTTTTTGGTCTGTTCAGTAATAATGAGCATAACTGCATGATGTGTTTACATGTAATGTTGTCAAATGTATTATTGTTGAGACACTGGAATAAATAAAGTTGTTTGAAGGAGATGTTTTCACAATAATACAAAAGATATATTAAGAGAAAGAATTATGAGCTGTTTATTTGTTTTTAATACGCTGGTCTCGGATTGGGACTTGCTATCAGCTAACAAGATAACATTGTGTTATTAATAATAATAATAATAATAAATTTTATTTGTATAGCGCCTTAAAATGTACTTTACATGATAAAAACAAACATTAGAAGCACCAGCTAAACAAGAAAGATGACAATAGTGAGAAACAAAATAAAAAGGTTAAATGCAGATTTAAATAAATGAGTTTTAAGTGCTGTTTTGAAAGTGGTGAGTGGCGGAGAATGTCTGAAGTGCTGGGGGAGAGAGTTCCAGAGGGAGGGGGCAGCAATGGAGAAGGCCCTGTCCCCACAGGTCCAATGCTTGGACAGAGTAGGGGGGGTAAGGAGGTTGGCGTCTGCAGATCTGAGGGAGCGGGTGGGAGCGTATTAGTGCAGGAGGTCAGAAAGGTATGGAAGGTTTCAGGGTTGTGAAGGGCTTTGTAGGTGATGAGGAGGATCTTGAACTGGATTATTTGCTGTATGGGGAGCCAGTGGAGGTTTTGAATGACTGAGGTGATGTGATCTCTGGTGGAATAGGGGGATCTAGTCTCTGGTGGACTGGGTGATGTGGTCTCTGGTGGGGGGAGTGGGAGAGGAGACGGGCAGCAGAATTCTGGATGTAGTAGTTTGTTGAATGTGCCGTACAGGATGCTGTTGCAATAGTCCAGTCGAGAGGTGATGAAGATGGCTGATGAGGAGAGGGAGGGGCTTAGACGGGCTATGATTTTAAGATGAAAGAAGGCATTTTGTTGTGATGTGCTTGATGTGGCATTCAAAGGAGAGGGTTTGATAAAAGATGACACTAGGTTACTGATGTGAGTGGAAGCAGATACAGATGAGCCTTCGATGCAAAGGCAGAAGTTGTGGTGCAATTTGTTTCGTGATTTGGGGCCGAAGATGAGGATGAAGAGGATGAGGATTTGTCTCTGTTGAGTTTGAGGAAGTTGGCTTGCATCCAGGTCTTATGTAGGTAGTGATGGTGGAGATGGTGGTGATTGTGAAGTAGATAGTGATGGTGAAGTAGGTAGTGGGTGTGATGGAGTAGGTGGAGATGTAGAACTGTGTGTTGTTGGCTCTGAGGTCCAGTAGGATGAGGATGTTGAGGGAGAGGAGGATGGCGTGGTTGATGGTGTCAAAGGCTCTAATGTACAGTAGGATGAGGATGTTGAGGGACAGGAGGATGGCGTGGTTGATGACGTCAAAGGCTCTGAGGTCCAGTAGGATGAGGATGTTGAGGGAGAGGAGGATGGAGTGGTTGATGGTGTCAAAGGCTCTGAGTTCCAGTAGGATGAGGATGTTGAGGGAGTGGTCATCAGAGCAGAGGAGGAGGTCATTGGAGTTGATGACAGAGAGAAGGAGCAGGTGGAGGGCTGGGAGACAGGCCATGACTAAGGTGGAAGGGATGGGGTCCAGGTCGTAGGTTGGAGTCTTCTTGCCAGATATGGATTCATTATTATCGTGTAGTGATGAGAGCCAGCTTGTATTGCTGCATGTAGTCCTTGTACTGCTGCGTTCACACCAAAAGCATTGTGAATTGTTTGCACGAGTAGATTCCATGCAAAATCATTGCACAGACACGTTTAACGCGAATTTGCATTCGGCGACGCGAATGACAAAAATTCGCCCAACGTCAAGTTGCGAAAGCCAATCAACGTTGCAATGCTCCACCCCCCTGGCTGCTGTTGCTCTAGTAGCGCTGGAAGCGGCAGTTATCGATACGTAGTCGGTGAAAGTCACCGAGCTGTGTGAGCCTACGGGTGATGTTATGAACCCAAACACAAGGGCGTTAGATGTTCCAATGTTTGTGGGAAGTCCACAACAAGTTTAAAGCAGAAGTAGTGGTTATTTCTTCCGTGGTGGATGGCGAAAATGATAACTGTTTCTACGGAGTAAAGCCACGGAGATAAGCCCCGCCCCCTCTTAGGTGCGAATGAAGCGAATGAACCAACTTGTCGGGCAAATATTCGCAACGCGTTTGGTGTGAACGCAGCATAAGTCATGGTGTGTACTGTGAGTACTGAGTCCGGTTTTGTTGGAGATTCAGTCTAGACTGCGTTTCTGGGATTCCATGAGGTGGAGTTCAGGTGTGAACCAGGGGGTAGCGTGGGTGAAAGAGACAGTTCTGGTTGTGAGAGAGGCAAGCTAAGCTGATCAAGGCAGGAGGACAGTGTGTTATTGTAGAGGTTGACCAGGTCTGTGGGGGAGGGGCTAAACAAGGGCCGGAAGGTGGGGAGATTTTTAGTGAGACAAGCTGACAGGGAAGAGGAGCAGCTGGACCTGATATAACGGCGGGTCATGGTGCGCTCCCTGTTTTAGCCAAGTTTTAGTGAGGCAAAGGATATCAAGGTTCTTGTCGGTAATTAATTAATTGATGATTAAGCCTTTGTTGCTAGAGGCGGGATGTTGAACAGAGCAATGTTCTGTTTTGTGATTGGTTGAGAGGATTTGGGTAACTTAACTTACTTTAATTGTTGTTTGTTTGATGTTTTTCCATGTTTAAAAGGATCTATAGAAAACAGGGTTATTTGTCTCAGCTTAAATATGAAGTGTCAAACCGAATGAGATGTTTGACATAAGGTTCTCATTGCACACACTGTGTATGTGTGCGTGTGTGTGTGTGCGTGCGTGCATGTCTGTGCGTGTGTGTAAATGTATGCGTGTGTGTGTGCGTGTGACAGATAGCAGGTTAATGACGGCCTCGGTGTGGCTGACATTTCACTATATACGGTATTGGCGTTCCAGTTAAGCCGACAAACAAGTAGATTATTGTGTCAGTAAACACATCGTTTAGAGCCGTCCGTCACACACACAGCACACACATACCTCAACATGTTTATCTTGTTCCTCTCTTCTTTGGTCTCACTGCTTTATAACGAGATAAACGCACAGATGTGTTCCAGTGGCAGACCTGAAACCGTGTGTCAAAGTCAGGTAAAGCTGAGGAATGATAAATAATCTGATGCAGCCGAAACTCTTCTCCACCACAGAGAGCAGAGGGGAAATCAGAACTTAAAGGTTCAAAATACCATCCACATATCTCATAACATTTTTTTGCAGATTACAGCAAGAAATAAGGGGAAATTGACTCCAAAGTGACCCGTGCAAAAACATGTGAGTTGGTCAGTTTGTCAGCAGGTAGCGCTGCCGTCTCTGCTGACTCTAACCAATCGGACGCTTCCTGTCCTCCCATGTGTGTGAGTCTCAGCCCATCTCTGGAGCGCTGCTTCAGATGAAGACATGTAGGGCGATTCTGATGACATGTCTGCTGCAGACCACAGTTCAATGAGAGCACTCGCTCAACACGACGGGTGTGACCATCATTACACCTGACCCTAACCCTGTCCATTAGATTTACCTGAGACACATCTACACAAAGAGCATCTGGAGCAGAGAGACAAGAGATCAACTGTTTCTGTTCTGGCTCTCAGGAGTAACTACAGAACATAATTCATTTGAATATTTGTTGATTGTGAAATTAACTCTATATGATCATAAATTTACATTATCAAGAAGACGTCTGGCAGCTCAGAAGCACAAGCAGTCAGACAATCAGACCGTTTCAGGTGAGAGAACCGCTTCAATGATGACATAAACTGTCTGTTGTAAACATCCATCACTGACAGTGTTGATGCTCCCTGAATTTACCAAATTCATATAGCCTTGAAGGATATTTACACCCAGGACATGGTCTAACTTCACACCCCACCTCGTTCACTTCGCTCGGCTTCAGCCAATCAGCTTGTAGCTCCGTCACTTCGAGCTAAACACTCAACAAAGTCACGACTGTTTGCTGTGCTGGCTCCTCATTGGTGGAACGAGCTCCCCATTGACATCAGGACAGGAAGTCTCTACAGACTAAAAACACATCTTAGTGACTACACCTTGAATAGGGAAGGTAGAGCCGTAGTAGCACTTTGTAGTTTAACACTCTAGTAGCACTTAAATGTCCCTTACCGATAGCACTTTGTTGTTTAGCACTTTAGTAGCACTTAAATGTCCCTTACCGATAGCACTTTGTTGTTTAGCACTTTAGTAGCACTTAAATGTCCCTTACCAATAGCACTTTGTTGTTTAGCACTTTAGTAGCACTTAAATGTCTCTTACTGATAGCACTTTGTAGTTTAACTTTATTGAAGAAATTGTACTTGCTTGATTGTTGTTCTGAGTTTGGACTCATGGTTTAATGCACTTATTGTAAGTCACTTTGGATAAAAGTGTCAGCTAAATGACATGTAATGTAATGTAATGACATAATTACATTACTTATCATTTAACTGACGCTTTTATCCAAAGCGATGTTGCTCTCCTCAAGGTTTCTTCCTTTTTTCCCCCTGAAAGGTTTTTTTCTGGTTTTTTTTAGAGTTGTTCCTGATCCAATGTGAGGTCAAAGGTCAGGGATGTCGTATGTGTACAGATTGTAAAGCCCTCTGAGGGGAGGGTTAGGGTTAGTAAGTTTGTAATTTGTGATTTTGGGCTATACAAAATAAACTGAATTTAATTGAATTTCAGACAGGCACGTCCCGACCATGCAGGCGAACGCATGCTTGTGATTGGAGGACAGTATTACCCATATATTCCAGTAGAAGGTGGAGCCAGTGTGAGTTAGAACTAATGGATCTGTTGTTTGTTGGCTACTTGTACTTTTACTGCTTATACTATTGTACTTCTTACTTTTAAATAATTTTAATGTAATAATCTACTTAGCCGTGATATTCTTACTATGGGTTGTGGGTGTCTTCCACCACCGATTAAGGGAACATTATAACATTTGTTTAAATTAGTCTGGTACATGTTCATGAAAATGGCTTCTACGATGAAACTGTGTCTGTCGTGGCTCCACACTGACTGAGCAGTGACAAAAGAGATTAATTCCTCCGACTGCAGCTCACGCTGCTCTTTCATTAGTCTTTAGGGCCATTTTACTCCAAACTCAGAGTGAGCAGAGAGTATTAACACAGGCCTCGCTGCCTCGCTTTGATTGATGTGTCGCATTACATTCACAAAATACTTAGAGAGGAGGTCGCTCGTGTCATGTTTGAAGAAAGATGTGCAGCACCAGTTATCCCAGATAGGAAAAGTGAGTGTTCAGTGGAGTCACTACTCTCGTGGAGACAAAAGCAGAGCGGAGCGGAAAAGAAAGTTAATATGTAATTCGCTGCGGTTTGTTAGGCGGCCACAACTCAAACGAGAAAGAAACACAGCCAGTGTGTCCTTTAAAGCTGAGAGAATATTTACAGGTACAGAGTCAGAGTGATGACGTGAGCCTCAATGAATTATTGACAATAAACTCATCCAGGACTGTCTTCAAACTTCGGCAGTCTCACATATTGAGTCTAACATGAAGGTGGAGTTTTGGGAGCGAGTCCATGTCAGACCAGGTTTTGGATGCACATCTGTTTGGTGTGCAGCACTTTGAGAAGCTCCCCGTCCTCACCGTCACTCTGCTGAGTCACTCTGAACACTGGAGGACTCATTTAAATGTTTTTCAAACATTGAGATTGTTGTGTTAATATGAAGATTTCTGGATTCATGCATGACTTCCTCAGGTGCTGCTTTCATTATTCTACAATCTAAACTCATGGCTGAGAGAAGAGCTTTAAAACAGACTGTGTGGCGGTTCCCAACAAGCAATGATATTACAAATATGCGAATACTGATTTCATAATCTGTTACAAACATTAAAAAGGAATGATTTTAACTCACATTTTAATGAAACGTTGAAAATATATAGTCCAGATGTACCCAAATAAAATCAATATGCCGCCTTTTTATAGTGATGCAGTGAGTGCAAAGCTTTGTGCTCCCCCTGTGGCAGGGAAAATAACTACACCCACTTGCTTATGACATATACATGCAGTGACAGTAACTACACCAACACGTGGAAAAGGCTCTCCAGGAAAAAGCTCTCGCACCCACAACCTGACTACCACCTTCAACAACTCTGTGTTGGCCCCGACTACCAGGAATCTCGGTGTGACACTTCACAGTAAACTCTCCCTGACTGCCAACATTACCGCAACAACCCATTCCTGTTGGTCCACGCTGCACAACATCATGTAGGTCCATGCTGCACAACATCCTGTATGTACCTGCTGAACAATATCCTGTAGGTACATGCTGCACAACATTCAATATCAGGAGAATAAATCCTCTTCTCACTTTTCTGGTCCAGGTTCTGGTCATTTCCCGCCTAGACTACTGTAATTCCCTCCTTCAGGTCTACCTGCTAAGGCCTTCCGACCTCTGCAGCTCATCAAGAATGCAGCAGCTCGACTGGTCTTCAACCTAAGTTCACCCACACTACTCCGCTCCCTTCACTGGTTACCAGTGGCTGCAGCATTCGCTTCAAAACATTGGTGCTTGCGTACTGTGCTTTGAACAGATCGGGTCCAGTCTACACCCAGGACATGGTGTAACCTTAGACCCAGGACATGTTCTAACCGTACACCCCAGCCCGTTCACTCTGCTCAACATCTGCCAATCGGCTTGTAGCTTTGTCACTGTGAGCTAAACACTCACCATAGTCATGGCTGTTTGCTGTCCTGGCTCCTCAATGGTGGAACAAGCTCCTAAGCGGTGGAACGAGCTCCTCAGTGGTGGAACGAGCTCCTCAATGGTGGAACGAGCTCCTCAATGGTGGAACGAGCTCCTAAGCGGTGGAACGAGCTCCTCAGTGGTGGAACGAGCTCCTCAATGGTGGAACGAGCTCCTAAGCGGTGGAACGAGCTCCTCAGTGGTGGAACGAGCTCCTCAATGGTGGAACGAGCTCCTCAATGGTGGAACGAGCTCCTAAGCGGTGGAACGAGCTCCTCAGTGGTGGAACGAGCTCCTCAGTGGTGGAACGAGCTCCTCAATGGTGGAACGAGCTCCTAAGCGGTGGAACGAGCTCCTCAGTGGTGGAACAAGCTCCTCAATGGTGGAACGAGCTCCTCAGTGGTGGAACGAGCTCCTCAATGGTGGAACGAGCTCCTAAGCGGTGGAACAAGCTCCTTATTGGTGGAACGAGCTCCCCATTGACATCAGGACAGCAGAAATTCTCTGAAACACAAACTAAAAACACATCTTTACCGAATAAAAACGATTAGCACTTCAGTGGCACTTATGGCAAATTGTACTTTTTTGATTTTAGTTCATGGTTAAATTATTGTAAATCGCTTTGGATAAAAGCGTCAGTTAAATGATAAGTAATGTAATTATGTCATTACATTACATTACATGTCATTTAGCTGACACTTTTATCCAAAGTGACTTACAATAAGTGCATTAAACCATGAGTCCAAACTCAGAACAACAATCAAGCAAGTACAATTTCTTCAATAAAGTTAAACTACAAAGTGCTATCAGTAAGAGACATTTAAGTGCTACTAAAGTGCTACCACGGCGCTACCTTCCCTATTCAAGGTATAGTCGAAAAAGATGTGTTTTTAGTTTGCGACGGAAGATGTAGAGACTTTCTGCTGTCCTGATGTCAATGGGGAGCTTGTTCCACCAATGAGGAGCCAGCACAGCAAACAGTCGTGATTTTGTTGAGTGTTTAGCTCGAAGTGAAGGAGCTACAAGCTGATTGGCTGAAGCCGAGCGAAGTGAACGAGCTGGGGTGTGAGGTTAGACCATGTCCTGGGTGTGAGGTTAGACCATGTACTGGATGTGAGGTTAGACCATGTCCTGGATGTAGACTGGACCCGATCTGTTCGCAGCACGGTACGCAAGTACCAATGTTTTGAAGCGGATGCTGCGGCCACCGGTAACCAGTGAAGGTCGCGGAGGAGCGAAGTAGTGTGGGTGAATTTAGGAGGTTGAAGACCAGTCGAGCAGCTGCATTCTGGATGAGCTGTAGAGGTCGAATGGCATTAGCAGGTAGACCTGCCAGGAGGGAGTTACAGTAGTCTAGCTGTGAGATGACCAGAGCCTGGACCAGAACCTGTGCCGCCTTCTGAGTGAGAAGAGGTCGTATTCTCCTTCAGAAGTTCAGTCTTGTCCAGGTTAATTTTCAGGTGGTGTGCGGACATCCACTGAGAGATGTCAGTCAGACATCCACTGAGAGATGTCAGTCAGACAGGCAGAGATTTGTGCTGCTACCTGTGTTTGAGATTGGGGAAACGAGAGGATCAATTGGGTGTCATTAGCGTAGCTGTGGTAGGAGAAGCCATGCGAGCGAATGACAGAGCCGAGAGAGTTGGTGTACAGAGAGAAGAGGAGAGGACCCAGGACTGAGCCCTGAGGGACCCCAGTAGTGAGAGGACAAGGCTCACAGATCCTCTCCAGATTACCCGGTAAGAGCGGTCGGTGAGGTAGGATGAGAAGAGTGAGAGCAGAGCCTGAGATACCAGGTCCTGGAGGGAGGACATGAGGATCTGGTGGTTCACTGTGTCAAAGGCAGCGGAAAGGTCTAGAAGGATAAGGACAGAGGAGAGAGAGGCTGCTCTAGCAGTGTGAAGCTGCTCAGAGACAGCAAGGAGGGCAGTCTCTGTTGAGTGGCCTTGAATCCAGACTGGTGGGGGTCTAGAAGGTTGTTACTGT
>NC_046968.1:31472272-31498552 GCF_009769545.1 Cyclopterus lumpus
TTTGTGTAGGTCTGGACCCTAACCTATTGTGTTGGTGTGGAGCCTAACCCTTAATGTTGGTGTTGAACCCTAACCTGGGGTGTTGGTGTTGAACCTAACCCTAATGTTTGGTGTGGACCCCCACCCTTGGTGTTGGTCTAGACCCTAACCCTTTGTATGGACTACGTGGTCCGCGTCTGCGGGTCTTATGTCCAAAGTTCCTGCTTGTCATGTCAGCGTGACATTTATGAAGATCGCTAATAACTATATCAATAAAAACACACGGCGTTCATGAGCGGAGATGTCATCAGATAAAACATGCAGGAACATAGAAAAAAGACGTCTGAGCTGAAGCTAAGATAGCTTTAATGGTTAGTTTTCCTTAGCTTCAGCTCAGGCATGAAGACCTGAGCTGAAGCTAAGCGGGGCTGTGAAGCAAAGCTAGCTTTAGCTCGCAAATTCCTAACTTCAGTTAGCTTGTAGCTTCATAGTTTCATTTAGCTCGTAGCTTCATAGTCTGACTCGTGCTGTTGGTGATTGTCTGGAACTGTTTATCTTTTAGCTCGTAGCTTTATATATTCAGTTAGCTCATAACCTGTGCATGAGCTCCATAGATCCATAGCATCATAGCTCCGGCTAGCTCTTAGCTAATCCTAACCCGCTTCCTGCACGCTGCTGTACGCTCACGGTGTGTATAAATATAATGTATATATATATATATTATATATATTTATGTGTGTGTGTGTCACCTGTATGAGCTCGTCCAGACTCTCCTGCAGACTGTTCCCCAGAGTTGTGTTCCTGTACAGCTGGTACGCCATGATGGAGCCTGTTCCTTCCCTCCGGCTCTTTACCGGAAACAGAGAATTGTCACTTCCGGTTTAACTTTTCAAAACAAAGATACAATGCTACTGATACCGGTTTAATGTTTCAAAATAAAAATACAATACTACTGATACCGGTTTAACGTTTCAAAATAAAATTACAATACTAATGATACCGGTTTAACCTTTCAAATTATAGATACAACATAACTGATACTGGTTTAACATTTCAAAATTAAGATACAATACTACTGATACCAATATTGTACTTATGCCATAAATTCAGATTATAATACGGGTAGATGAAATCAAGCATTCTGATTGGTTGAGAGTGAGTCACGGGGTGTACTGTATTGAGCCATAATGTACTGTATTTATCTGAGCGTTCCATATCAGTGCACCCTCAAAATAACAGGTAGATTTTGCGTGACTGTTAGTTGTCATTTCAAGCAATCAATGCCTGCACAGCATCTTGGTCCAAACTCTCTCTAATGCTGGTTGGAAGCAAGAGAAATCATGTTAGTGAGTGGACATGAACCCCAAAGCTCCCTTCAAAGCTACTGGGCACCAATAGTCAATGAAAGACAGCGTTGGAGTAATATCCTTGCTGGAGAAGGCACTTCAACACCGAGCCACCGGCAAAGAGAGCAAGAGTGGTCGGAAGCGATATCATCAGAGACAAAGGGGACATGAGAAACGTTTTCCACAGATGCACAATTAATGGAGATATCCAAATCAACATAAACAATTCAATTCAATTCAGGTTATATTGTATAGCCCAAAATAACAAATTATAAATTTGCCTCAGAGTGCTTTACAATCTATACATATACAACATCACTGACTTTTGACCTCACATTGGATCAGGAAAAACTCCCAGAAAAACTGAAAAAAACCTTTTTTCAAGGGAAGACAGTTTCAGGAGAGCAACAGAGGAGGATCCCTCCCCGGATGGACAGAAGCAATAGATGTCATGTGACCAGATGAACAGAGTTACAGAGTTACAACACACTCAATGAATATGACAAGTATGAATAATTAGTAGTAGCCATGGACCACGATCCAGACCTCCACAATCCATGAAACAGAAGGAGGAAGAGAGGAGGGGGGGGGGGGGCATCATCAGTGCAACAGAGGCAGGAAACTTTATTTAAAACTCTGTCTTCTGTCATGAAATATTATGTATGATGTATTATAAAAGAGGAGCTTGATAACTGAAGGCTCTGGCTCCCATCCTACTTTTAGGACTCTAGGAACCACAAGTAGCCCCGCATTTAGTGAGCGCAGCTCTCTAGTGGGCCAATATGGTATGCGTCGGGCCTAACAACTCCCTCCGGCCAATTCATTTCAATTTACACATTTTATTTGGATTACAATCAGGCTGACGACATTTTTTTATTCAATCATGTGTCATCTAAAGGATTGATTGTACTGTTTTTTATGTTGCTGGATGCCTGTGGATGCTTGTACAAAGCAGGCTGTAGCTCATGGGGAGCGGTTCCCGCTCTCCCCATAGTTCATGTTGAAGTGTCCTTGAGCAAGACACTGAACCCCCAGTTGCTCCCCGGGCGCTTCACTGCAGCCCACTGCTCCTTAATAACTAAAGATGGGTCAAATGCAGAGAATACTTTCCCAACTGTGGGATTAATAAAAGTGTACTGGAACATTATCAACTGTGAGCCCACTGTTAGTAGTGGACAATTAACTGAGGTCAAAGGTCACACATGGTTAGGATTAGGCATGAGTTCCAGATGGTGAATACAGTGAGGGCCTAAGATAAGGAGATGGTTGAGGTTAGGATACAGGAACGACTGTATGAGAGAGTCAGGGAAACATGGATTAGAAGCAGGAGGCACAGCCCAGTTGGGGAGTTGGGGCTGTCCTTCACTGCGCCACACCACGCCACTCCGATTTCTCCTTGAGGCCTTTAGGATGTGTGCTATCCAAATTGGAGGTCCGGATCCATTTCTGCTTTTCAGTACATGTTGTGTCTATGTTGGGTGAATCTAACTGAAATGGTGTTGCCGGTTTCACCCACATATTTCAATTCACATTGTTTACATGTAATCAAGTAAATGCAGTTTGGGGATTTAGGACTGCCATGGGTCTGTGAGTAAGAAACCTCATTAGTATATTGATTAGTGAACCAGTCTCAGTGTTTAAAATGTCCCCCATGCCATGGCTTTGGGTTTGTTTCACATTTTTTGCTGAGCTTTAACCAGAAAATCTTGTAAATGATAAATGGACCTATACTTGTAGAGTGTTTTTCTAGTCTTCCGACCATTCAAAGCTCTTTAACACTATATGACATCATTCACACACTGATGAGAGGGGCTAAGGTTCAATGGTGCTGTGATGCTGCAGCCTGTGACGCTGCAACATGTGATGTAGTTTTTGAAGTTGTTTGTAATCACTCTGACAAGCTGCACTGTAGATGGGGAGAAGATGGTCACAAATTGAAGGTCAGAGCTCACCACAATAGGTTTGGTCTGCAGAAAGACCTGAGACCCCATCTAAGAAAAGAGCTAGAGCACCCTCTGCTGGTCAGAGTTGCAAACAGCACTTTGACTCCTGCTTGCTTCATGTTCTGCTAAGCCTCAGCAGCTGTGACTTCTTTAAGCCTGCACACATGTGTTTCTATGGGCACTAGTTTTGTAGAGCAGAGTGTGTGTGTCTGTCTCTTTAAGAATACCTTAATGTCCAGTGTGTGAGTTTCATGGAAACAGGCTTCTTTGAATGTGGTGGTGTCCATCAAATCAACAGAGGTCAAACTACTAAAGATTTGAGTTTGAAGGGGACATTGTGCTTTTTCAAAGATGTCCCCCCTCCCAGATGTCATCTAGAAGCCTGTAATAATATCAGGGCTTTCTTTAGACATGCAGATAAAGCTGAGGTTTCCCTTTGAGCCATGAATATGTTTGCATAGGCCGGATCGCTTCCCCAAAGCTTTGCCTTTATCCTGCAGGAAATATTCTCCATTGAATTGAAAATAAGTTTTGGTCAAATTGATTTCCAGCAGCTGTATTAACTCTTTATCTTGTTTTTTTTGTCTGGGTGTTTCAGAAACACATTTTTTTGATGGCTTGTATGCCCTCGTTAATGGCACAAAATGAGAATAGTGTATTGTCGTGATCAAACCTCCTCAGGTTGGGTTTTCCTTTAATTAGGCCAATAAGATAATAATCTCCAAAAGTCTTTGCTGACCAGCTGGCCCCCATCTTCACGCAGATCTTCAACCGATCACTGGAGCTGTGTGAAGTCCCATCATGCTTCAGGCGCTCCATGATCATCCCGGTGTCACACCTGTATTTCAAGTTGGGTTTTTGTCCTGTCTCCATGTTTGTTTTGTGACTTCCTGTTTTATTTTGGAAATTAACTCTCCTCTCGTTTCAGGTTACTTGCCCTTCCTCATGTGTCACCAGTCTGATTGTCTTCCCTGATTCCTGATTGTGGGTTCATCACTCTGATGAACACTTAATCACCTCCATCTGCACTACTTGTACTATTTCCACCTTTCTGCACTAACATCCCCAATTTATTGTCATTGTTGTTATTTGTTATATTGTACATACATGTTGCTACCTTGCTGTCTTTAATGTCTTCTTTATATTTATCCCGTCATTTGTAATTTAAATATGTATGTACGACGAGAGCGTACGTGTAACCGGAGTCTAATTCCGTGTATGTGCACACATACATGGCCAATAAAGCTGGTTCTGATATCATGCTACAGTTGTACTTATATTAAGGCACAACATATGTGTATTGTACATGATCTGTAAGTGTACAGCTGGTCATGACTAAATGTTTGATTATTTCATTGTCTATTAATACAGTCAATGTGATGCTTTCAAGATATTTTATTGAAAAAAACAGCTGCATTCTGAAATGTACAAAAACTAAATGTTCCTAAAATATCAAATATCACACAAATGAACATTAAATTAACGATACAGTATATATATACATACACACATATATATATATATACACTCACACTATCTACTGTATATATATATATATATATATATATAGTAGATAATGTATCCATGAACATATTTACAATACAAGTGCTGAAACTAACATCCACATTATCTGGTTTCAGCTTCTCAAAAGTTGTTCAAAATATTTTTGATAATTATATTTATTCTAGTGCAATAATTATATTCATATTAGTTACATAATGGCATTAATACTAATACAATATATTGATTGCTTCAGAGGCTACTGACAGAACCCGCACAGGCGACCTTCCTCTTCTTCCACCACTCGGCCCCCCTCTGCTTGGCGGCCTCCAGCTCCCGCTCAAAGAAAGGAGATGCTGCTAAGTCCTCAAAGGACATGCGGGTGTCTTTGAGGCGCTTTAAAGACCTCGGTGGAGCAGTAGAAATACTGTTTTCGCCTGAAAGGAGAAATGAACCGAGGAACCGTCAGCCAGATAACGTTGCTTTGGCTGACCGCAGGCTAAACACTTCCTAGGCATCTGCTGGTGCTGCTGCTCCTCCAGGTACTCACAGGTGGAGGGACGAGGGTTGCAGGAGGCAGGGTTGTGACCGTTTTGGCTGCCACAAACTCTGCCACAGCTGCTGTGTCTTCAACACCTTCTATGGGCTGGTGTTCAGAGTTTTGTGGCCAGATGCTTCACATATCTGGAGATATGTTGACATGTGGTAGGATGAAATAAAGTGTTTGGGTCAGTGCACACCCCCTGAACCATGGCAGTGTAGTCATCATCCACCTGCTTCAGCATGCGTGGAGCTCCATGGTGCTTCATCAGACGCCTGTCAATGGCAGCTCTCATGGCTTCTGTCCACCGGCCGTGTTCCAGCACTTGGTTAATGCCTCCTGTTTTAATGGGTCCGGTGGAAAGGAGGATACAGACAGCGGTGCTGTGAATAAATACAGTGATAAAGCACATGTTTATTGTTAGAATACATATATGGTGATGTGTTTTTATATTTTCAGGATTATTGTTAATGAACAATATATTAAGACGAGTCTTGTTATTATGTATTTGATTTCCACGGCTGGTTCTAAGTGCAAAGTCCATATGAGTGGTCGTAGAGGGGTCATTTGAAAGCTACCTGTGGTAGACGACAACATCAAAGGTGGCTGGAACTTAACATCAGGCCCCTCCTGAAAGGACAGGATGGGCACAGCTGCAAGTGGAGCTTCCCTGACAGTGGCACTGGTCTCCTGAAATAAAGCATCACATGGAGATGACAATAATTATTGACAATTTGATCATGATTATTGATAATTGACTGAGAATTTATCTGGATTACCTGACAGCCTGTGGCCTCTACAGCTGTAGGGAAATGATGATCCGTCTCCATGGCGACAGCAGCTGCCATGTTTGGCTATAAAATAAGATAAGATAAGATAATCCTTTATTAGTCCCTCAGTGGGGAAATTACAGGATTACAGCAGCATTGCTCACAGTAATAAGTAAAACAAGTAGTATAATAACAGAATTAAGATAAAAGAGTCAAAAACAAGAAGAATATTATATATACAGACCGAGTAGAAATAGAATAAAGTGGATAAAGTGTATAAAATAAATTTAAAAATTAAAAAGTACTTAAACGTATTAGTATTGCACAACTGGGCTAAAGTGCTGTTCAGTGCGAAATCCAAAGTGTTCAAGTGTTTGTGTCCTACTGGGAGCTCAGCTTGTTGTGCAGCCTGACAGCAGCGGGGAGAAAGGACCTGCGGTACCTCTCCCCCAGACACCGGGGATGAATCAGCCGGTGGCTGAAGGAGAAAGGACCTGCGGTACCTCTCCCCCAGACACCGGGGATGAATCAGCCGGTGGCTGAAGGAGAAAGGACCTGTGGTACCTCTCCCCCAGACACCGGGGATGAATCAGCCGGTGGCTGAAGGAGAAAGGACCTGTGGTACCTCTCCCCCAGACACCGGGGATGAATCAGCCGGTGGCTGAAGGAGAAAGGACCTGTGGTACCTCTCCCCCAGACACCGGGGATGAATCAGCCGGTGGCTGAAGGAGAAAGGACCTGTGGTACCTCTCCCTCAGACACCGGGGATGAATCAGCCGGTGGCTGAAGGAGAAAGGACCTGTGGTACCTCTCCCCCAGACACCGGGGATGAATCAGCCGGTGGCTGAAGGAGAAAGGACCTGTGGTACCTCTCCCTCAGACACCGGGGATGAATCAGCCGGTGGCTGAAGGAGAAAGGACCTGTGGTACCTCTCCCCCAGACACCGGGGATGAATCAGCTGGTGGCTGAAGGAGAAAGGACCTGTGGTACCTCTCCCCCAGACACCGGGGATGAATCAGCCGGTGGCTGAAGGAGAAAGGACCTGTGGTACCTCTCCCCCAGACACCGGGGATGAATCAGCTGGTGGCTGAAGGAGAAAGGACCTGTGGTACCTCTCAGACACCGGGGATGAATCAGCCGGTGGCTGAAGGAGAAAGGACCTGTGGTACCTCTCCCTCAGACACCGGGGATGAATCAGCCGGTGGCTGAAGGAGCTGTGCAGCGCTGCCAGAGTACCCTGCATGGGGTGGGAGGCGTGGTCCATCAGGGACGATAGCTTGGCCATCATCCTCCTGTCCCCCACCACCTCCACAGTATCCAGAGGACACCCCAGCACGCTGCTGGCCTTCCCCACCAGTTTGTACAGTCTCCTCCTGTCAGCTGCTGTGATGCCGCTGCACCAGAAGACCACTCCATAAAAGATGGCTGATGCCACCACCGAGTCGAAGAAGGTCTTCAGGAGTGCTCCCTGCACCCCAAAGGACCTCAGTCTCCTCAGCAGAAAGAGTCTGCTTTGTCCCTTCTTGTAGAGTGCATGAGCGTGGTCAGACCAGTTCAGTTTATTGTTCAAGTGAACACCCAGGTACTTATAAGACTTCACAATCTCAATGTCCAGTCCCTGGATGTTCACTGGTGTTGGAGGAGAGCGTTTACCACGGCGGAAGTCCACCACCAGCTCCTTGGTCTTGCTGGAGTTGATCTGGAGGCGGTTCCGCTGGCACCATCCTAAGAAGTCCTGGTTCAGTTCCCTGTACTCCCTGTCATCATCGGCCGAGATGAGGCCGACGATCGCAGAGTCGTCAGAGAACTTTTGCAGGTGGCAGTTGGCAGAGTTGTGTTTGAAGTCCGATGTGTAGATGGAGAAGAGGAATGGAGCCAGAACGGTTCCCTGTAGAGCCCCTGTGCTGCAGTACACCCGATCTGACTCACACTCCCGTATCCGCACATACTGTGGACGGTTGGTGAGGTAGTCCAGGATCCATGCAGTGAAGTGGTGTTCCACCCCGGTCTGCTTCAGCTTGTCCCTCAGGAGCAAAGGCTGAATGGTGTTGAAGGCACTGGAGAAATCGTAGAACATGACTCTCACAGTGCTTCCAGCCTTTTCCAGGTGAGAGAGGCATCTCTGCAGCAGGAAGATGACGGCGTCATCCACCCCGATGCCAGATTGGTAGGCGAACTGAAGTGGGTCCAGGGATGAGCTCACCAGGGGGCGGAGATGGACAAGGACCAGCCTCTCCAGGGTCTTCATCAGGTGGGATGTCAACGCCACCGGCCTATAGCTGTTGAGGTCCTTGGGCCGCGGGGTCTTTGGTACCGGTACCACGCAGGATGTCTTCCATAGCTGTGGTACTTTCCCCAGCCTCAAGCTCAAGTTGAAGATGTGCTCCACTATCCCGCACAGTTGGTCTGCGCAGGATTTGAGGAGCCTTGAGCTGATGCCATCTGGACCCGTGGCCTTCCTCACCTTGATCCTCCTCAGTTCCTTCCTCACCTGATGACGGGACACGCTGGGGGGTGTGGTGCTGTGAGGTGTTGGAGTGGGGGTGGGTTGCCGGTCGTAGAGTGCTGAGTATGAGTGGTGTGAAGGGGGGCCGAGTGCTGTAGAAAGGGGGGAGGTGCAGAGGTGCAGGGGGTGCAGGGGGAGGGGGGGCAATAATATGCCTTGTGTTTCTCTCAGTTCAGAGGAACAGGACGACAGTCAGGCTGGGGTTTGGGGGAGTTTGTTTGCCCCACTGCTAAAGAACAGTGGGGTTTCCGGTGCATGGTCCATTTGGCATCCCATCTGGGTCCCTCAGTCCTCATTGAGGCCCCCGGTTGTCTGGTGCCTAATTTGGCCATCCAGTATCTCTCCGCTGTTCTTCTCTGCGCAGTGCTCCATCCTGGGTTACTTTCTATAATGGTGGTCTGGAGGGAATCCCAACCGTGTGTGATCACATGTCCCACTAAGAGGGTCATGTGATGACCCTCCCACTCTGCAGCTGGGTCCCCGGCCTAACAGGGCTTCCTGGTGGGAGGAGCTCCGAGAGGGCATAAAAGGCGGCACCAAGGCGCGTGACTGTCTCGCTCTCTCTCTCCATGACGCTCTCACTCAGCAGGGCCTGCTGCACCGGCCTCGTCCGGTGCTACTTGGAGCTTTGTGGTTGTTGTGACAATAAACAGGTTTCATTTGCTAGATCAATGTGTGGCCCTTCCTTTGTTACCAGCCGTGAGCCAGGTGGTAACAGTCAGTACATTCTTCTTGTTAGTGATGTTATATTTGTGTTGGGCAAACCTGCTTGAGACTGAGTTCCCAGTTTCCCACAAATATTGTGTGTCCAAGAAATCAAATATATACAATTGGTTGTGCTGAGGTTTCCCCTGATCTGAGTCTGAAACACCTCTCCTGTAGTGTGGTTTTTAAACCATTGTTTGAAGTACAATCCTGTTTTAACTTTAGATACAGAGTTCCATTCAATGTTAGCCTTGACCAAGAGGTCCTGTAAGTTCGTATTTCTCCTGTCGGCCTTGCAATATATTGGTGCCTGCAGTCATTCCATTAAATTTTGTCCTGCACTTGTTTGCCAAGTCCTTAGTGGATGGAGAGAAAGTTGTGCTGAGTGGGATATTACAGGTGACTATTATAGGTTTAATCTGCAGGAATGTTGAAGACACTTTCTACAAACAGTCCTAGAGTGCCCTCTGGTGGACAAAGCCTGGAATAGATTTTTGACCGGTTCATTGAAATCCTCAGATCTGGTGCATATCCTGTGAAACCTAAGTAATTGTGACTTGATGAGTCCTGCATAGGTGTGTTTGGGATGAATGCTGGTTTTAAACAGCACAACATTAGTGTAATTCGATGTTTAGGGTTTAGGGTTAGGTGTATATGATATTCACATAAATCTCCCCACATCGTCCGACATTGTATTTAGAGTCGAGGAAAGGTTTGTTTACTAATTGGTCTTTTATAAGTTCCATAGTAGGTATAAAGTAACCCTTTCTTCAAATTTTCTGCAAAGAACTCATCGTCAGTAGTGGACCTCAGGATCATTGGGTGTTTCGGCCATTACCACCAGACACCCTCTCCTGAGGGGGGCCCTCCTGGGATGATCAAGTCCCAGGACCGGTTAGGGTTAGGGTTAGGTGTATATGATATTCACATAAATCTCCCCACGTCGTCCGCTGACTTCGCAGTTGAATAGAGACTTACGGCAATGCACTGGCCGACGCATATCACTTAGTATTCCCCTCGCCTTTACACTTTGACCCAGGAAATTTAATCTAATATACGGATTTAACCCGTTGCACAGAGTAATACGGAATAAAGGGGAGCAGAAATAGGAAGGGGTGGTGTGAATACGCCAAGAACCCTTCCTCGCTTGGATTAAGCGGTTCTGCATACCTATCCGACACTCCTTTAGAGGGGAGCGTCGGAAGGTAGGAGGGGATAAAGGGGCTAAGTTTTGGTATCTAAGGGACTACAGTTTTAGGTTATAAGAGGTTTTTAAGGTAAGGTAGAAGAGGTAATATTGTGGGTTGGGTTTAGGTAAGTGTTACAATGGTTGAGGTTAGTAAAAAAGATTGGGTTAGAGTTATATTCATTATTTAAGAATCGGGGTAAGGGTTAAGTAGTTAGGGTTAAGTTTGAGGTGCGTAATAGAATGGTTGAGGTTAGTAAAGAGGACTGGGTTAGGGGTTAGGGTTAAGGGTTAGGGTTAGGGTTAGAGGGTTAGGGTTAGGTAAATGAAACAAGGGGGGGAGACCCCGTTGGATAACGGGGAATCCCTATTGCACGGGCCGTCACTGCCACCCCGGGAAACTGCACCCTCCCTAACGCTCGTTAAGCCCTCCCGGCTCTCTGGAATTTAGTTTGGAAATCCACGATTTCTCTGCTCTCCTTCTCTGGCCTGCGGACCATTCCGGATTGCATTCAATGTTCATGACATTGAATGCTGTCCAGCCATGGACCATAAAATGCTTGACCAACGGAGTCTCTGTTTTCTTCTTGTGGAGGATATTGTATTTGTGCTGTGCGCACCTTGTTGCAATGTTGTTCCTTGTTTCCCCCACATATTGAATGGAACATACCTTGCATTCGACCAAGTATATACAGTTTTTGGATTCATAATTTCCTGTGTTGAGGTTTCTGAATATTTCCCCCGACTTGTGGTTTCTGAACCATTTACGGTGATTAAAATATTCCGCCTGTTTGTGTTTAATTTTTGTTAAAGGAGCGATTTTTGCCCTAATTAACCTATCTTTTATGTTTGGGTTCCTTCTGAATGCTGTAATGATACTGTGGTCCTGTAGGATATCTGTTCCTCGAATTCCAGATTGGAAGTTTCTCCTGATATTCTGCGCCACCTGTACTGTGGATGGTGAGTAAGTGGTAATAAAGGGCAGATTGGTCGTGATGATTATTGGTTTGGTCTCCAGAAATGTCTTGGCACAAGCCCTTAAGAAAGATCTCTGGTACCCTCTGCTGGTCAGTGCATGAAATAGAGTCTGAGAAGCTGTTTTAAAATCACTGATTTGGGTGCAAATCCTATGGAACCTCAACAATTGGGACTTAATGAGTCCTGCAAATGTGTGTTTGGGGTGAAAGCTACTCTTATGGAGTAATGCGTGGGTGTCTGTCGGTTTAAAGAAAACTTTGATGTCAAGTCTATTTGTGAGGTCAAAGTCCGGTCCTTTAAAAGTCGTAGTGTCTAAGAAGTCAACCGAATTGAAGCTCTGAGTGGATTTAATTTTAATCGAGTCCCTGTGGTTATTTAATGTCTTGAGGAATTCCTCAAATTCTGTTTCAGAATGAGTCCAAATTCCCCAGATGTCGTCCAAATAGCGGTAGTAGTGTAGAGGTTTGAGGTCACAGGACTTAAGTGCTGACTCCTCCCAGTCTGCCATGAAGATGTTGGCGTAAGCCGGGGCAAATTTCTTCCCCATGGCTGTCCCTTTGGTCTGTAGGTACCACTCCTCGTTGAATAGAAAGTCGTTCTTCGTTAGGTTAATGTTGAGTAGTTGGAGGAGTTCTTTCTCGGGTCTGTGTTTGTCCGGGTACTTCTGGAATGTTTTCTTAATGGCTTTTGAGGCCCTCTGTCAACTCAATGTTTGTATATAGACTATCTATGTCTATAGTGAAGAGGATTGCATCCTTTGGAAGAGTAAGTTTCTTAACCCGTTCAACAAAATAATATGTATCTTTGATGTAACTAGGATGTAGAGTGGAGAGCGGGTTAAGAAAAGAGTCTAAATATTCCGCCGTACAATATGTTTCACTACTACAGTCCGAAACGATAGGGCGACCTGGTGGGATTTTGTGGGGAACGCTCCATTTCTCTGGCTCCTTGTGGATCTTTGGCAGCATGTAGAATATTCTGGCCCTGGGAACAGGGGGTCCAGCTAAGTAAGTCTTCTGTTTAAAATCTATGAATTTTTTGTCATAAAGAGACTGTAGTATTTTTTTGACTTCTGGAATTGTGTCGGGATAGATTGGTTTCTCTAATTTAGTGTAATATTTTTTATCATTGAGCTGTCTGTAGCCCTCCCATAAGTAATTGTTCCTGTCTTGGATCACGACCGAGCTGCCCTTGTCTGCCGGTTTAATGATAATCTGTTTGTTTTTAGAAAGAGCTGTAAGAGCCTCCATTTCTAAATCCTCTAGATTGTTTGCCACCTTGTGCACATAGAATCTGTTTTTGAGGTATCTGTCATTAGCATGAATAATTCCCTTAATTTCCTGTGGTAGATTTGTGAGAGGGGGGGTCCATGTGGACCGTTGAGTGAAAGGTTTAGCCCTTCTGTCGTGTGCCCCTTCATAGTACGCTGCTAGTTTGAGTTTCCTATGATAATTTTGGATATCCAATTTAGTTTGTTCCTTAATATGCTTGTTGGTGCCTAATGATGGAATAAAGTTTAATCCTCTAGCCAGAACTGAGAGTTGCTCCTTAGTGAAGCAGGTATTTTTAGTTAAATTAATCACAGATTTATCCCCCTCCTGTGGTGGCAGGTTTATGGGGACATTCAATTTAAAATACAACACCAGTGGTCCAGAATCACCTTCGCCGTCTCCGGGGTCCAGTGGATGTTGTCTGGGTTCGTGTGGAACTGCGAGACTGGCAGCATCGGGATGTGGTCCTCGAGGGTGGCGATGTAGATGTTGAGTTGGTCCAGACGCTTCCTTTCTTTTACCGGCAGGCCAGGGTCATAATTGACTTGTGGGATGTAAATCCGGGTGCAGGGGAATTGTCTCCGTGCCATTCTCATCATTCCCTGAAGCTGTTTGATGGCCGTCTGTTCCGTCTTCTGTACTCTGTTACAGATCCCGAAGGACAGGATCATGATGTCGACCTCCACCTCCGATGAGATGGACTCCAGAATAGCCTCTCCGTTCCTGAAAGTGGCCCCTGGGAATGAGTCTATTTGTAGATCAGCAATGTCATATGCCGGGAATCTGCTTAAATTTGAGTCTCCTATGATAACCAATCTCTTTCTAATGTTCATAGTCCAGTCTTTTATCTTGTTGTTTGAAGAGAGGTGCTGTGTGGTTTGATGAGGTCTTGTTGCTGTTGGTGTTGAGAGTCCACCTGTGGGTGATGAAGATGGGGGTGAGGCCAGGCGGGTCTGGACTGCCGACTGAATTTTCCTCACTGTTACCGGTGTAAAGATGGAGTTGCTTGTCGGTTCCCCCTCAAAAAGTCTGTCTAGCTCTGTGTTCGTGGATTCATCCGAAGAGTCCCCGACCGGCAGCTCCTTTTGGCTGCAAGGTGCGGAGTGAGAGCGTGGCTTGGTCCGAATTTTCGGAGACAAGGAGAAGGAGGGGCCCTTTACAAGTGGGCGTGGCAATATTTGTCTTGGTCTCTGTGCGAGAGGGAGAAGTTGTTCTGGTGTGGATGTGATCTCCAACCTGTCAGGCGTGGCGCCGCTGTCTTGAGATGATGAGGATTCTTCCTCTGGGTTGCAGGTCTGTAGTGGGCGGTCCTTCTGTGCCACCGCGGCTTGTGTGGGGGGCACAGTGTTTTCCCGGACTTGTGTGTTTGTTGCATGAGCAGGTGCCTCCTCCCGTTCTCCTTGTCTGACTGCTGCAGTCCCTCTGGCTCGAGGAGGTGGAGGTGCAGGCTGCTCATCCTGTGAGGGAAGAGGCCACTCAGGGAGGGTCTCATCGAGAGGAGGGGGCGATCCCCTCTCTGCTGCTGAGGATGGAGGCTCCGATGATGAGCTGTTCTCCCTGTTGTGCATCTCTATTGCCTCTGTGATGACTGTCTCTGCTTCACGTATTGTCTTATTAGTCAGTCTCTTTCCAAAATTCCGTTTGGCCCATTTTGAAGCGATCTCGAAGGGCTCCCGCCATTCTTTGGTCGTGAGTGTGTTAAAGTCCTCCATTTGAGCCTTTGAAGTTTCCTCGTAGTGTTCCCTGAGAATGGTCAGAGTATTGTCGGCCCATTCTTCAGCGTTGTCTTCAATGCGTTTTTTAATCCGTGCATTAGGCAGCGCAGGTTTAATTAAATTGGCTAAATGCCTCATAGTTTTCCTAATTGTGAAGGGAGGATCTCTTCCCGTTATATTAATATAGTGGTGGACCGTCTTTATTACCTTGTGCAAGATGTGACATTTTCTTGCGAAATCTGGGTCGTTTGATTTCTGCCTGTCCTGTTGCGGCTCGTCGCGGCTGGAGGAGCCGTGGTGCTGCGTCGCTTCCCCTCTGCTGTCGCTGGAGCGGTCTCCTCCGTGTCGGTCTTTGCCGTTTCTTTTCTTTTTCTGTTGTTCCCCTGTCGGTTCCCGGTGGGTATCGGTGCCATCCGAGCGTGAAGCTCCTTCGTGACGCCTGTTCCCACTGTAGCTCCGACGCGGAGAAACATTATCAAAGTCTTTGTCGCGTTGGCTTCTGCCGCTCGCGGCAGGGGCGCGCGCTCCGCGGGAGCGAAAAGGTAAGTTATCCTGCTCGTTATCATTGTCCGTGTCTCTTCGGCGTCTGCCGTGTGTGGAAGGGGCTCGTGTCTCCCGCGAGCGATCAGGTGAGTAGCGGTGAGACCTGTCAAACTTTCTTTCTTCTTCGCGTCGGCGGTCGCCGCTCGCGGCCGGGACGTGCGTTCTACGGGAGCGTTCCGGTATACTCCGGTGCCAATAATTATTGTCTGTGTCCCGACGACCTCCGCCGTATGTGGCTGGGGCCCGTGCCTCCCGGAAGCGTACCGGTGAGTGATGATACGAATAATAAAAGTCTCTGTCGGGTCGGCGTTCGCCACTAGCGGCTTGGGCGCGCGCTCCGCGGGACCGCACAGGCGAGTCTCGACGCGGCTCATAAGTGTCATTTCTGCGGTCGGAAAAGTGTCTATTGGGTCTTCTTACCGGGCTCCGCTGATATTTGCGGTGATCCTGCTGATGGTTGGAATGGTCCAGATGTGCGCGAGGTTCTTCTCGGCGTTTGGTCGAATTATTTCTCCCTTTTTCCTCCGTTGGAAGATTCCTCCCGGACGCCGTTGCGCGCGTCCGGTCATGGCTGCGGCTGCGCTCCCTGCGCCCCCATGGGGAGGATGGTCTTTTTTGTGAGTCCTGTTGGTCGAGTCTTATCCCGGTCCTGGTCACTGAAGCATACGATCTTTGGGCTGGGCGTGAAGAGCTGCGATGTGTGGCCCGGGGGATGTCGCGTCGCGCTGCGTTCCGCTCGTCATGTCTGCTGTGCGCGCGACCGGCATTTCTTCCATCGGTCCGCTCATCGCGCACCCGGTGGCCCGAGGATGTCCTACCTCTGTGAGAGGATGCAGTCCTCTTGCGGGGGTCCGGGCTATGACGGCGGGGTCTACGGCCTCTGCTGTACTCCACCGTGGTCCAGTTCTCGTGTCGTTCATGGTTGCGGGATGTCATGCTAAAGGCTAATGAGGCGCACCTGGTGCGTGACCGTGAAAAAAGTTCTCCGAAGCTTAGTTTTACCTTTTATTCAGGTCTGTTGCTTAAACAAGCATAAAACAATAAAACAACAAAATAATGACGACGTTTCGGTTTGCATAAACCTTCATCAGGTCAGAAAATAAAATAAAATACAATGGCTCTGTACTAATCTAATTAGTTACAGGTTGTGGAGAAGTGCTGGACAAAGCGTGCTCCTAGCATGCTCTGAGAAAGCGGAAGAAGGCAGGTGGACTTCCGTTCTGTGAGAGGTCAAAGGTCCCAGCATGTACCTCTAAACATGTGACCCACCAGCATCCCTCAATTCCGAATACACATTCAACAGGTATTTACAATGTATAGATTAACATGTACATGAATGCATGATATAACATATTGCCGTGAAATAAAGACCACATTGGATTGGACCATTGTAATGCACGCTTCTGTACAATTGTCACAATCCTTTAATGCATGAACTTAAATCTGTCTTGTACCAGGTAAGTATTCAATAAACATTGTGTATACAGAAAATCATATTCAACAAGAGGGGGGTCTTTTTTTATTATTGGTTGGAGTCCAGACCTACACCCCACTTGGTTGTGGTAAGTGGAAAGCTACTGGGCTAGGTGATCATAAATCATCACGGTTGTGATTAGGGCCGAAAATTGAATAAAGTTTTAATTAGTGCTTCACAAAGGTTGTGTTTAGGGCCGAAAATTGAATAAGTTTTCATTAGTGCTTCACAAAGGTTGTGTTTAGGGCCGAAAATGAGTATGTTTTAATTAGTGCTTCACAAAGGTTGTGTTTAGGGCTGAAAATTGAATAAGTTTTAATTAGCGCTTCACCAAGGTTGTGTTTAGGGCCGAAAGGTGAAAATAGTTTTTTAGTATTTCACCCGGTTGGGGTTAGGGCCGTGGAATTTAGGGAATATCATCCTCTGTGGTTGAGTTTAGGTTTGTATCAAGATACCCATCTAGTGATAAGGGAAGAGAGCCAAGAGGGTCCCATCCGAGCGCAGGAGGAGCACCGCCGAGGAGGACTGGAGGCACTGGCTGGTTAGGTAAATGAAACAAGGGGGGGAGACCCCGTTGGATAACGGGGAATCCCTATTGCACGGGCCGTCACTGCCACCCCGGGAAACTGCACCCTCCCTAACGCTCGTTAAGCCCTCCCGGCTCTCTGGAATTTAGTTTGGAAATCCACGATTTCTCTGCTCTCCTTCTCTGGCCTGCGGACCATTCCGGATTGCACTCAATGTTCATGACATTGAATGCTGTCCAGCCATGGACCATAAAATGCTTGACCAACGGAGTCTCTGTTTTCTTCTTGTGGAGGATATTGTATTTGTGCTGTGCGCACCTTGTTGCAATGTTGTTCCTTGTTTCCCCCACATATTGAATGGAACATACCTTGCATTCGACCAAGTATATACAGTTTTTGGATTCATAATTTCCTGTGTTGAGGTTTCTGAATATTTCCCCCGACTTGTGGTTTCTGAACCATTTACGGTGATTAAAATATTCCGCCTGTTTGTGTTTAATTTTTGTTAAAGGAGCGATTTTTGCCCTAATTAACCTATCTTTTATGTTTGGGTTCCTTCTGAATGCTGTAATGATACTGTGGTCCTGTAGGATATCTGTTCCTCGAATTCCAGATTGGAAGTTTCTCCTGATATTCTGCGCCACCTGTACTGTTGATGGTGAGTAAGTGGTAATAAAGGGCAGATTGGTCGTGATGATTATTGGTTTGGTCTCCAGAAATGTCTTGGCACAAGCCCTTAAGAAAGATCTCTGGTACCCTCTGCTGGTCAGTGCATGAAATAGAGTCTGAGAAGCTGTTTTAAAATCACTGATTTGGGTGCAAATCCTATGGAACCTCAACAATTGGGACTTAATGAGTCCTGCAAATGTGTGTTTGGGGTGAAAGCTACTCTTATGGAGTAATGCGTGGGTGTCTGTCGGTTTAAAGAAAACTTTGATGTCAAGTCTATTTGTGAGGTCAAAGTCCGGTCCTTTAAAAGTCGTAGTGTCTAAGAAGTCAACCGAATTGAAGCTCTGAGTGGATTTAATTTTAATCGAGTCCCTGTGGTTATTTAATGTCTTGAGGAATTCCTCAAATTCTGTTTCAGAATGAGTCCAAATTCCCCAGATGTCGTCCAAATAGCGGTAGTAGTGTAGAGGTTTGAGGTCACAGGACTTAAGTGCTGACTCCTCCCAGTCTGCCATGAAGATGTTGGCGTAAGCCGGGGCAAATTTCTTCCCCATGGCTGTCCCTTTGGTCTGTAGGTACCACTCCTCGTTGAATAGAAAGTCGTTCTTCGTTAGGTTAATGTTGAGTAGTTGGAGGAGTTCTTTCTCGGGTCTGTGTTTGTCCGGGTACTTCTGGAATGTTTTCTTAATGGCTTGGAGGCCCTCTGTCAACTCAATGTTTGTATATAGACTATCTATGTCTATAGTGAAGAGGATTGCATCCTTTGGAAGAGTAAGTTTCTTAACCCGTTCAACAAAATAATATGTATCTTTGATGTAACTAGGATGTAGAGTGGAGAGCGGGTTAAGAAAAGAGTCTAAATATTCCGCCGTACAATATGTTTCACTACTACAGTCCGAAACGATAGGGCGACCTGGTGGGATTTTGTGGGGAACGCTCCATTTCTCTGGCTCCTTGTGGATCTTTGGCAGCATGTAGAATATTCTGGCCCTGGGAACAGGGGGTCCAGCTAAGTAAGTCTTCTGTTTAAAATCTATGAATTTTTTGTCATAAAGAGACTGTAGTATTTTTTTGACTTCTGGAATTGTGTCGGGATAGATTGGTTTCTCTAATTTAGTGTAATATTTTTTATCATTGAGCTGTCTGTAGCCCTCCCATAAGTAATTGTTCCTGTCTTGGATCACGACCGAGCTGCCCTTGTCTGCCGGTTTAATGATAATCTGTTTGTTTTTAGAAAGAGCTGTAAGAGCCTCCATTTCTAAATCCTCTAGATTGTTTGCCACCTTGTGCACATAGAATCTGTTTTTGAGGTATCTGTCATTAGCATGAATAATTCCCTTAATTTCCTGTGGCAGATTTGTGAGAGGGGGGGTCCATGTGGACCGTTGAGTGAAAGGTTTAGCCCTTCTGTCGTGTGCCCCTTCATAGTACGCTGCTAGTTTGAGTTTCCTATGATAATTTTGGATATCCAATTTAGTTTGTTCCTTAATATGCTTGTTGGTGCCTAATGATGGAATAAAGTTTAATCCTCTAGCCAGAACTGAGAGTTGCTCCTTAGTGAAGCAGGTATTTTTAGTTAAATTAATCACAGATTTATCCCCCTCCTGTGGTGGCAGGTTTATGGGGACATTCAATTTAAAATACAACACCAGTGGTCCAGAATCACCTTCGCCGTCTCCGGGGTCCAGTGGATGTTGTCTGGGTTCGTGTGGAACTGCGAGACTGGCAGCATCGGGATGTGGTCCTCGAGGGTGGCGATGTAGATGTTGAGTTGGTCCAGACGCTTCCTTTCTTTTACCGGCAGGCCAGGGTCATAATTGACTTGTGGGATGTAAATCCGGGTGCAGGGGAATTGTCTCCGTGCCATTCTCATCATTCCCTGAAGCTGTTTGATGGCCGTCTGTTCCGTCTTCTGTACTCTGTTACAGATCCCGAAGGACAGGATCATGATGTCGACCTCCACCTCCGATGAGATGGACTCCAGAATAGCCTCTCCGTTCCTGAAAGTGGCCCCTGGGAATGAGTCTATTTGTAGATCAGCAATGTCATATGCCGGGAATCTGCTTAAATTTGAGTCTCCTATGATAACCAATCTCTTTCTAATGTTCATAGTCCAGTCTTTTATCTTGTTGTTTGAAGAGAGGTGCTGTGTGGTTTGATGAGGTCTTGTTGCTGTTGGTGTTGAGAGTCCACCTGTGGGTGATGAAGATGGGGGTGAGGCCAGGCGGGTCTGGACTGCCGACTGAATTTTCCTCACTGTTACCGGTGTAAAGATGGAGTTGCTTGTCGGTTCCCCCTCAAAAAGTCTGTCTAGCTCTGTGTTCGTGGATTCATCCGAAGAGTCCCCGACCGGCAGCTCCTTTTGGCTGCAAGGTGCGGAGTGAGAGCGTGGCTTGGTCCGAATTTTCGGAGACAAGGAGAAGGAGGGGCCCTTTACAAGTGGGCGTGGCAATATTTGTCTTGGTCTCTGTGCGAGAGGGAGAAGTTGTTCTGGTGTGGATGTGATCTCCAACCTGTCAGGCGTGGCGCCGCTGTCTTGAGATGATGAGGATTCTTCCTCTGGGTTGCAGGTCTGTAGTGGGCGGTCCTTCTGTGCCACCGCGGCTTGTGTGGGGGGCACAGTGTTTTCCCGGACTTGTGTGTTTGTTGCATGAGCAGGTGCCTCCTCCCGTTCTCCTTGTCTGACTGCTGCAGTCCCTCTGGCTCGAGGAGGTGGAGGTGCAGGCTGCTCATCCTGTGAGGGAAGAGGCCACTCAGGGAGGGTCTCATCGAGAGGAGGGGGCGATCCCCTCTCTGCTGCTGAGGATGGAGGCTCCGATGATGAGCTGTTCTCCCTGTTGTGCATCTCTATTGCCTCTGTGATGACTGTCTCTGCTTCACGTATTGTCTTATTAGTCAGTCTCTTTCCAAAATTCCGTTTGGCCCATTTTGAAGCGATCTCGAAGGGCTCCCGCCATTCTTTGGTCGTGAGTGTGTTAAAGTCCTCCATTTGAGCCTTTGAAGTTTCCTCGTAGTGTTCCCTGAGAATGGTCAGAGTATTGTCGGCCCATTCTTCAGCGTTGTCTTCAATGCGTTTTTTAATCCGTGCATTAGGCAGCGCAGGTTTAATTAAATTGGCTAAATGCCTCATAGTTTTCCTAATTGTGAAGGGAGGATCTCTTCCCGTTATATTAATATAGTGGTGGACCGTCTTTATTACCTTGTGCAAGATGTGACATTTTCTTGCGAAATCTGGGTCGTTTGATTTCTGCCTGTCCTGTTGCGGCTCGTCGCGGCTGGAGGAGCCGTGGTGCTGCGTCGCTTCCCCTCTGCTGTCGCTGGAGCGGTCTCCTCCGTGTCGGTCTTTGCCGTTTCTTTTCTTTTTCTGTTGTTCCCCTGTCGGTTCCCGGTGGGTATCGGTGCCATCCGAGCGTGAAGCTCCTTCGTGACGCCTGTTCCCACTGTAGCTCCGACGCGGAGAAACATTATCAAAGTCTTTGTCGCGTTGGCTTCTGCCGCTCGCGGCAGGGGCGCGCGCTCCGCGGGAGCGAAAAGGTAAGTTATCCTGCTCGTTATCATTGTCCGTGTCTCTTCGGCGTCTGCCGTGTGTGGAAGGGGCTCGTGTCTCCCGCGAGCGATCAGGTGAGTAGCGGTGAGACCTGTCAAACTTTCTTTCTTCTTCGCGTCGGCGGTCGCCGCTCGCGGCCGGGACGTGCGTTCTACGGGAGCGTTCCGGTATACTCCGGTGCCAATAATTATTGTCTGTGTCCCGACGACCTCCGCCGTATGTGGCTGGGGCCCGTGCCTCCCGGAAGCGTACCGGTGAGTGATGATACGAATAATAAAAGTCTCTGTCGGGTCGGCGTTCGCCACTAGCGGCTTGGGCGCGCGCTCCGCGGGACCGCACAGGCGAGTCTCGACGCGGCTCATAAGTGTCATTTCTGCGGTCGGAAAAGTGTCTATTGGGTCTTCTTACCGGGCTCCGCTGATATTTGCGGTGATCCTGCTGATGGTTGGAATGGTCCAGATGTGCGCGAGGTTCTTCTCGGCGTTTGGTCGAATTATTTCTCCCTTTTTCCTCCGTTGGAAGATTCCTCCCGGACGCCGTTGCGCGCGTCCGGTCATGGCTGCGGCTGCGCTCCCTGCGCCCCCATGGGGAGGATGGTCTTTTTTGTGAGTCCTGTTGGTCGAGTCTTATCCCGGTCCTGGTCACTGAAGCATACGATCTTTGGGCTGGGCGTGAAGAGCTGCGATGTGTGGCCCGGGGGATGTCGCGTCGCGCTGCGTTCCGCTCGTCATGTCTGCTGTGCGCGCGACCGGCATTTCTTCCATCGGTCCGCTCATCGCGCACCCGGTGGCCCGAGGATGTCCTACCTCTGTGAGAGGATGCAGTCCTCTTGCGGGGGTCCGGGCTATGACGGCGGGGTCTACGGCCTCTGCTGTACTCCACCGTGGTCCAGTTCTCGTGTCGTTCATGGTTGCGGGATGTCATGCTAAAGGCTAATGAGGCGCACCTGGTGCGTGACCGTGAAAAAAGTTCTCCGAAGCTTAGTTTTACCTTTTATTCAGGTCTGTTGCTTAAACAAGCATAAAACAATAAAACAACAAAATAATGACGACGTTTCGGTTTGCATAAACCTTCATCAGGTCAGAAAATAAAATAAAATACAATGGCTCTGTACTAATCTAATTAGTTACAGGTTGTGGAGAAGTGCTGGACAAAGCGTGCTCCTAGCATGCTCTGAGAAAGCGGAAGAAGGCAGGTGGACTTCCGTTCTGTGAGAGGTCAAAGGTCCCAGCATGTACCTCTAAACATGTGACCCACCAGCATCCCTCAATTCCGAATACACATTCAACAGGTATTTACAATGTATAGATTAACATGTACATGAATGCATGATATAACATATTGCCGTGAAATAAAGACCACATTGGATTGGACCATTGTAATGCACGCTTCTGTACAATTGTCACAATCCTTTAATGCATGAACTTAAATCTGTCTTGTACCAGGTAAGTATTCAATAAACATTGTGTATACAGAAAATCATATTCAACAAGAGGGGGGTCTTTTTTTATTATTGGTTGGAGTCCAGACCTACACCCCACTTGGTTGTGGTAAGTGGAAAGCTACTGGGCTAGGTGATCATAAATCATCACGGTTGTGATTAGGGCCGAAAATTGAATAAAGTTTTAATTAGTGCTTCACAAAGGTTGTGTTTAGGGCCGAAAATTGAATAAGTTTTCATTAGTGCTTCACAAAGGTTGTGTTTAGGGCCGAAAATGAGTATGTTTTAATTAGTGCTTCACAAAGGTTGTGTTTAGGGCTGAAAATTGAATAAGTTTTAATTAGCGCTTCACCAAGGTTGTGTTTAGGGCCGAAAGGTGAAAATAGTTTTTTAGTATTTCACCCGGTTGGGGTTAGGGCCGTGGAATTTAGGGAATATCATCCTCTGTGGTTGAGTTTAGGTTTGTATCAAGATACCCATCTAGTGATAAGGGAAGAGAGCCAAGAGGGTCCCATCCGAGCGCAGGAGGAGCACCGCCGAGGAGGACTGGAGGCACTGGCTGGTTAGGTAAATGAAACAAGGGGGGGAGACCCCGTTGGATAACGGGGAATCCCTATTGCACGGGCCGTCACTGCCACCCCGGGAAACTGCACCCTCCCTAACGCTCGTTAAGCCCTCCCGGCTCTCTGGAATTTAGTTTGGAAATCCACGATTTCTCTGCTCTCCTTCTCTGGCCTGCGGACCATTCCGGATTGCACTCAATGTTCATGACATTGAATGCTGTCCAGCCATGGACCATAAAATGCTTGACCAACGGAGTCTCTGTTTTCTTCTTGTGGAGGATATTGTATTTGTGCTGTGCGCACCTTGTTGCAATGTTGTTCCTTGTTTCCCCCACATATTGAATGGAACATACCTTGCATTCGACCAAGTATATACAGTTTTTGGATTCATAATTTCCTGTGTTGAGGTTTCTGAATATTTCCCCCGACTTGTGGTTTCTGAACCATTTACGGTGATTAAAATATTCCGCCTGTTTGTGTTTAATTTTTGTTAAAGGAGCGATTTTTGCCCTAATTAACCTATCTTTTATGTTTGGGTTCCTTCTGAATGCTGTAATGATACTGTGGTCCTGTAGGATATCTGTTCCTCGAATTCCAGATTGGAAGTTTCTCCTGATATTCTGCGCCACCTGTACTGTGGATGGTGAGTAAGTGGTAATAAAGGGCAGATTGGTCGTGATAATTATTGGTTTGGTCTCCAGAAATGTCTTGGCACAAGCCCTTAAGAAGGATCTCTGGTACCCTCTGCTGGTCAGTGCATGAAATAGAGTCTGAGAAGCTGTTTTAAAATCACTGATTTGGGTGCAAATCCTATGGAACCTCAACAATTGGGACTTAATGAGTCCTGCAAATGTGTGTTTGGGGTGAAAGCTACTCTTATGGAGTAATGCGTGGGTGTCTGTCGGTTTAAAGAAAACTTTGATGTCAAGTCTATTTGTGAGGTCAAAGTCCGGTCCTTTAAAAGTCGTAGTGTCTAAGAAGTCAACCGAATTGAAGCTCTGAGTGGATTTAATTTTAATCGAGTCCCTGTGGTTATTTAATGTCTTGAGGAATTCCTCAAATTCTGTTTCAGAATGAGTCCAAATTCCCCAGATGTCGTCCAAATAGCGGTAGTAGTGTAGAGGTTTGAGGTCACAGGACTTAAGTGCTGACTCCTCCCAGTCTGCCATGAAGATGTTGGCGTAAGCCGGGGCAAATTTCTTCCCCATGGCTGTCCCTTTGGTCTGTAGGTACCACTCCTCGTTGAATAGAAAGTCGTTCTTCGTTAGGTTAATGTTGAGTAGTTGGAGGAGTTCTTTCTCGGGTCTGTGTTTGTCCGGGTACTTCTGGAATGTTTTCTTAATGGCTTGGAGGCCCTCTGTCAACTCAATGTTTGTATATAGACTATCTATGTCTATAGTGAAGAGGATTGCATCCTTTGGAAGAGTAAGTTTCTTAACCCGTTCAACAAAATAATATGTATCTTTGATGTAACTAGGATGTAGAGTGGAGAGCGGGTTAAGAAAAGAGTCTAAATATTCCGCCGTACAATATGTTTCACTACTACAGTCCGAAACGATAGGGCGACCTGGTGGGATTTTGTGGGGAACGCTCCATTTCTCTGGCTCCTTGTGGATCTTTGGCAGCATGTAGAATATTCTGGCCCTGGGAACAGGGGGTCCAGCTAAGTAAGTCTTCTGTTTAAAATCTATGAATTTTTTGTCATAAAGAGACTGTAGTATTTTTTTGACTTCTGGAATTGTGTCGGGATAGATTGGTTTCTCTAATTTAGTGTAATATTTTTTATCATTGAGCTGTCTGTAGCCCTCCCATAAGTAATTGTTCCTGTCTTGGATCACGACCGAGCTGCCCTTGTCTGCCGGTTTAATGATAATCTGTTTGTTTTTAGAAAGAGCTGTAAGAGCCTCCATTTCTAAATCCTCTAGATTGTTTGCCACCTTGTGCACATAGAATCTGTTTTTGAGGTATCTGTCATTAGCATGAATAATTCCCTTAATTTCCTGTGGCAGATTTGTGAGAGGGGGGGTCCATGTGGACCGTTGAGTGAAAGGTTTAGCCCTTCTGTCGTGTGCCCCTTCATAGTACGCTGCTAGTTTGAGTTTCCTATGATAATTTTGGATATCCAATTTAGTTTGTTCCTTAATATGCTTGTTGGTGCCTAATGATGGAATAAAGTTTAATCCTCTAGCCAGAACTGAGAGTTGCTCCTTAGTGAAGCAGGTATTTTTAGTTAAATTAATCACAGATTTATCCCCCTCCTGTGGTGGCAGGTTTATGGGGACATTCAATTTAAAATACAACACCAGTGGTCCAGAATCACCTTCGCCGTCTCCGGGGTCCAGTGGATGTTGTCTGGGTTCGTGTGGAACTGCGAGACTGGCAGCATCGGGATGTGGTCCTCGAGGGTGGCGATGTAGATGTTGAGTTGGTCCAGACGCTTCCTTTCTTTTACCGGCAGGCCAGGGTCATAATTGACTTGTGGGATGTAAATCCGGGTGCAGGGGAATTGTCTCCGTGCCATTCTCATCATTCCCTGAAGCTGTTTGATGGCCGTCTGTTCCGTCTTCTGTACTCTGTTACAGATCCCGAAGGACAGGATCATGATGTCGACCTCCACCTCCGATGAGATGGACTCCAGAATAGCCTCTCCGTTCCTGAAAGTGGCCCCTGGGAATGAGTCTATTTGTAGATCAGCAATGTCATATGCCGGGAATCTGCTTAAATTTGAGTCTCCTATGATAACCAATCTCTTTCTAATGTTCATAGTCCAGTCTTTTATCTTGTTGTTTGAAGAGAGGTGCTGTGTGGTTTGATGAGGTCTTGTTGCTGTTGGTGTTGAGAGTCCACCTGTGGGTGATGAAGATGGGGGTGAGGCCAGGCGGGTCTGGACTGCCGACTGAATTTTCCTCACTGTTACCGGTGTAAAGATGGAGTTGCTTGTCGGTTCCCCCTCAAAAAGTCTGTCTAGCTCTGTGTTCGTGGATTCATCCGAAGAGTCCCCGACCGGCAGCTCCTTTTGGCTGCAAGGTGCGGAGTGAGAGCGTGGCTTGGTCCGAATTTTCGGAGACAAGGAGA
>NC_046969.1:0-75000 GCF_009769545.1 Cyclopterus lumpus
AGTGTAAAGGCGAGGGGAATACTAAGTGATATGCGTCGGCCAGTGCATTGCCGTAAGTCTCTATTCAACTGCGAAGTCAGCGGACGACGTGGGGAGATTTATGTGAATATCATATACACCTAACCCTAACCCTAACCCTAACCCTAACATCTACATCGCCACCCTCGAGGACCACATCCCGATGCTGCCAGTCTCGCAGTTCCACACGAACCCAGACAACATCCACTGGACCCCGGAGACGGCGAAGGTGATTCTGGACCACTGGTGTTGTATTTTAAATTGAATGTCCCCATAAACCTGCCACCACAGGAGGGGGATAAATCTGTGATTAATTTAACTAAAAATACCTGCTTCACTAAGGAGCAACTCTCAGTTCTGGCTAGAGGATTAAACTTTATTCCATCATTAGGCACCAACAAGCATATTAAGGAACAAACTAAATTGGATATCCAAAATTATCATAGGAAACTCAAACTAGCAGCGTACTATGAAGGGGCACACGACAGAAGGGCTAAACCTTTCACTCAACGGTCCACATGGACCCCCCCTCTCACAAATCTGCCACAGGAAATTAAGGGAATTATTCATGCTAATGACAGATACCTCAAAAACAGATTCTATGTGCACAAGGTGGCAAACAATCTAGAGGATTTAGAAATGGAGGCTCTTACAGCTCTTTCTAAAAACAAACAGATTATCATTAAACCGGCAGACAAGGGCAGCTCGGTCGTGATCCAAGACAGGAACAATTACTTATGGGAGGGCTACAGACAGCTCAATGATAAAAAATATTACACTAAATTAGAGAAACCAATCTATCCCGACACAATTCCAGAAGTCAAAAAAATACTACAGTCTCTTTATGACAAAAAATTCATAGATTTTAAACAGAAGACTTACTTAGCTGGACCCCCTGTTCCCAGGGCCAGAATATTCTACATGCTGCCAAAGATCCACAAGGAGCCAGAGAAATGGAGCGTTCCCCACAAAATCCCACCAGGTCGCCCTATCGTTTCGGACTGTAGTAGTGAAACATATTGTACGGCGGAATATTTAGACTCTTTTCTTAACCCGCTCTCCACTCTACATCCTAGTTACATCAAAGATACATATTATTTTGTTGAACGGGTTAAGAAACTTACTCTTCCAAAGGATGCAATCCTCTTCACTATAGACATAGATAGTCTATATACAAACATTGAGTTGACAGAGGGCCTCCAAGCCATTAAGAAAACATTCCAGAAGTACCCGGACAAACACAGACCCGAGAAAGAACTCCTCCAACTACTCAACATTAACCTAACGAAGAACGACTTTCTATTCAACGAGGAGTGGTACCTACAGACCAAAGGGACAGCCATGGGGAAGAAATTTGCCCCGGCTTACGCCAACATCTTCATGGCAGACTGGGAGGAGTCAGCACTTAAGTCCTGTGACCTCAAACCTCTACACTACTACCGCTATTTGGACGACATCTGGGGAATTTGGACTCATTCTGAAACAGAATTTGAGGAATTCCTCAAGACATTA
Source organism: Cyclopterus lumpus (assembly GCF_009769545.1). Classification (NCBI taxonomy): domain Eukaryota; kingdom Metazoa; phylum Chordata; class Actinopteri; order Perciformes; family Cyclopteridae; genus Cyclopterus; species Cyclopterus lumpus. Next base: position 1,531 of record NC_046969.1, read on the forward strand.
AATAACCACAGGGACTCGATTAAAATTAAATCCACTCAGAGCTTCAATTCGGTTGACTTCTTAGACACTACGACTTTTAAAGGACCGGACTTTGACCTCACAAATAGACTTGACATCAAAGTTTTCTTTAAACCGACAGACACCCACGCATTACTCCATAAGAGTAGCTTTCACCCCAAACACACATTTGCAGGACTCATTAAGTCCCAATTGTTGAGGTTCCATAGGATTTGCACCCAAATCAGTGATTTTAAAACAGCTTCTCAGACTCTATTTCATGCACTGACCAGCAGAGGGTACCAGAGATCTTTCTTAAGGGCTTGTGCCAAGACATTTCTGGAGACCAAACCAATAATCATCACGACCAATCTGCCCTTTATTACCACTTACTCACCATCAACAGTACAGGTGGCGCAGAATATCAGGAGAAACTTCCAATCTGGAATTCGAGGAACAGATATCCTACAGGACCACAGTATCATTACAGCATTCAGAAGGAACCCAAACATAAAAGATAGGTTAATTAGGGCAAAAATCGCTCCTTTAACAAAAATTAAACACAAACAGGCGGAATATTTTAATCACCGTAAATGGTTCAGAAACCACAAGTCGGGGGAAATATTCAGAAACCTCAACACAGGAAATTATGAATCCAAAAACTGTATATACTTGGTCGAATGCAAGGTATGTTCCATTCAATATGTGGGGGAAACAAGGAACAACATTGCAACAAGGTGCGCACAGCACAAATACAATATCCTCCACAAGAAGAAAACAGAGACTCCGTTGGTCAAGCATTTTATGGTCCATGGCTGGACAGCATTCAATGTCATGAACATTGAGTGCAATCCGGAATGGTCCGCAGGCCAGAGAAGGAGAGCAGAGAAATCGTGGATTTCCAAACTAAATTCCAGAGAGCCGGGAGGGCTTAACGAGCGTTAGGGAGGGTGCAGTTTCCCGGGGTGGCAGTGACGGCCCGTGCAATAGGGATTCCCCGTTATCCAACGGGGTCTCCCCCCCTTGTTTCATTTACCTAACCCTAACCCTAACCCTAACCCTAACCCTAACCCTAACCCTTTCTTAACCCGCTCTCCACTCTACATCCTAGTTACATCAAAGATACATATTATTTTGTTGAACGGGTTAAGAAACTTACTCTTCCAAAGGATGCAATCCTCTTCACTATAGACATAGATAGTCTATATACAAACATTGAGTTGACAGAGGGCCTCCAAGCCATTAAGAAAACATTCCAGAAGTACCCGGACAAACACAGACCCGAGAAAGAACTCCTCCAACTACTCAACATTAACCTAACGAAGAACGACTTTCTATTCAACGAGGAGTGGTACCTACAGACCAAAGGGACAGCCATGGGGAAGAAATTTGCCCCGGCTTACGCCAACATCTTCATGGCAGACTGGGAGGAGTCAGCACTTAAGTCCTGTGACCTCAAACCTCTACACTACTACCGCTATTTGGACGACATCTGGGGAATTTGGACTCATTCTGAAACAGAATTTGAGGAATTCCTCAAGACATTAAATAACCACAGGGACTCGATTAAAATTAAATCCACTCAGAGCTTCAATTCGGTTGACTTCTTAGACACTACGACTTTTAAAGGACCGGACTTTGACCTCACAAATAGACTTGACATCAAAGTTTTCTTTAAACCGACAGACACCCACGCATTACTCCATAAGAGTAGCTTTCACCCCAAACACACATTTGCAGGACTCATTAAGTCCCAATTGTTGAGGTTCCATAGGATTTGCACCCAAATCAGTGATTTTAAAACAGCTTCTCGGACTCTATTTCATGCACTGACCAGCAGAGGGTACCAGAGATCTTTCTTAAGGGCTTGTGCCAAGACATTTCTGGAGACCAAACCAATAATCATCACGACCAATCTGCCCTTTATTACCACTTACTCACCATCCACAGTACAGGTGGCGCAGAATATCAGGAGAAACTTCCAATCTGGAATTCGAGGAACAGATATCCTACAGGACCACAGTATCATTACAGCATTCAGAAGGAACCCAAACATAAAAGATAGGTTAATTAGGGCAAAAATCGCTCCTTTAACAAAAATTAAACACAAACAGGCGGAATATTTTAATCACCGTAAATGGTTCAGAAACCACAAGTCGGGGGAAATATTCAGAAACCTCAACACAGGAAATTATGAATCCAAAAACTGTATATACTTGGTCGAATGCAAGGTATGTTCCATTCAATATGTGGGGGAAACAAGGAACAACATTGCAACAAGGTGCGCACAGCACAAATACAATATCCTCCACAAGAAGAAAACAGAGACTCCGTTGGTCAAGCATTTTATGGTCCATGGCTGGACAGCATTCAATGTCATGAACATTGAGTGCAATCCGGAATGGTCCGCAGGCCAGAGAAGGAGAGCAGAGAAATCGTGGATTTCCAAACTAAATTCCAGAGAGCCGGGAGGGCTTAACGAGCGTTAGGGAGGGTGCAGTTTCCCGGGGTGGCAGTGACGGCCCGTGCAATAGGGATTCCCCGTTATCCAACGGGGTCTCCCCCCCTTGTTTCATTTACCTAACCCTAACCCTAACCCTAACCCTAACCCTAACCCAACTGAGGATCAAGCAGCATATTTACAAGATCAATAGTGGGAATGGCACGAGCGTCCTATATGCACATTTTAAACTCCATGGCTCGCACGTCCTTCAGAGTGTGGGCCTGGAGGGCAACAGGCGGTGGACTACGGCCCAGCGACAAGCAGCAGAGAGGAGATGGATCCACAGACTGGGTACCATAGACCCTCATGGGCTAAATGAAAAGTACTAGTACCCAGTCTGCTTTTATTTCCCCCCCCCCTTTTTTTCCCCAAGGTCCTTCTCAAAAATAAATTATTTCCACCTCCATGCGTCAAAACTTTTTTTAACCCCCCCCCCCGTCTCTTTTATCAAGGGGCCTCGTCTGCTATCTTTCCAGCTGGACCTCCATTATGGGAATGTTTTATTGAGATATTGTCTTATTTATTCTGTTTTTAAATACTTGTTATTTAATACATATGCATGGCTTGTATTGTATATTTTAAAACCTTATTTATTCTAATTAGTATGTTTTATTTATTTATGTTTTATCTCATGTCAATTAGTTCCCATTTTTTAGTGACCGGTGTTTGCTTCCAGACGAGGCCCCCTTTTAACCCCTTTAGGACTGTGATTCCCTTTCCCCTCCCCCTCCTCCTCCCAACGACTCTAACGGGGTGGACCTAGGGAGCAAAATCTTACACTTTTATAAGCACTTATTCTTAACTAGATGTTTCCTTTTATTCTTGTGTATGTTTATTCTCCTTTAAGCACTTTTTTAACAAACTTTTAGATGTGATGCATATATTTATAATTGACATGTTTATTTATGTTCTTTTTCCCCCCCATCCCCCTTTTATACCATATTTTTATTAATTCTCTTTTATATATTTATGTTTTATTAAGGAAACATCTGTGTCTTATTTTGCTTTTACTCCGTCTCCCTCCGTTCGGTTCGTTTATGAATTTTTTACCCTCACAGTCCTCCAGGGCGGAGGTACCTGCTACCCCCTGGGTTATTCATGGAGGCCCCCCCTTATGTCTTCCCCTTCAACATCTTCTCTCCTACTGCCCCGCTGGTGATCGTTCTGCTGACCTGTTTTAACAATTTTTGTTTTTTATTATTTCTTGGTTTGTTTGCTTTATTTATTTTTAGGTTTTTTTAAACTGCCTTTTAAAACGCAGCCTCCCTAGTGCCAGTGCCTCTCGGGGCCCTCTCCGGAGGGCCACGTCCCCAACCAAACCTAAACCCCTCTCTAATATCACTAACCTCTGCTCCGTTCTCTCCCTCACACCTACGCAGAGGGAGATACTGGAAAAGGGTCTCACTTTCATTCCCACACCCAAACCACCGGGGCTCAGAGGGGATCTCCACGTCTTTCATAGGAGGATAAAACTGCTGGGCCATTTCTGGGGAGCACCGAGGCGGGAGCCGGTTCCTTTCACTGGGCCGTCCACCTGGGAACCTCACCTCAACACTATTTCACCAGCAATCACCCTCCTCATTCAGCAAGATTTAGAAGCACTGACCAAATGGCGCCCCCTGGCACACACGCAACCCAACATTAGCCAGCAACACAAACACATTCTTAAAACATTAGGTAATAGCAAACACATAGTCATTAAACCGGCAGACAAAGGGGGCCAAATAGTTTTGCAGGACAGACACAATTACATTTTAGAAGCCGAAAGACAGTTAAATAACAACACATACTATACACCACTCCTCTACCCCATACAGGCAGACACACAACTTTTGATTAGAGACATTACACATAGCCTCCATCACAATCGCTACAACACCACCAAACAAAAACATTACCTGGACGGCCCAGATGAGCCGAGACCCCGCCTCTTCTATTTGCTCCCCAAGATCCACAAACCCCCTGCGACGTGGACGGTCCCTTCTGTTGTTCCGGTCGGCCGTCCCATAGTCAGCGATTGCGGTTCCGAGTCCTATCACATCACAGAATACATTGACCATTTCATCAACCCCCTGTCAAAACTTCACCCGAGTTATCTCAAAGATACTTATGAGTTTGTTAATAAAATCAGACACCATCAGGTACCCTCCCATAGTTTTCTTTTTACAATAGACATAGAATCCCTTTATACCAACATTGCAACTCCGCTAGGCCTCACTGCCATTCAAGATATTTTTAACAAATACCCCGACCCTTCCAGACCAGATACAGAAATAATCCAACTCCTCCACATCACTTTGACTCGGAATGACTTCACCTTCAATAACAAACATTATCTCCAGCTGTGTGGGTGTGCTATGGGCCGCAAGTATGCACCAGCATATGCTGATATTTACTTGGCCCATTGGGAGAGAACGGCCTTCTGCAAACTCACTTTCAAACCCCTCCTCTACTTCCGCTATCTGGATGACATCTTCGGCCTCTGGGACCACCCAGTGGAGCACTTTCATACATTTTTGGACACACTCAACACACATCACCCCCAGATCAAAATCAAACATAACCTCCAACACAATTCGGTCGAGTTCCTGGACACCAGGGTCTTCTTCCAAGCATCCAGCGACCAAAGCAAGACCCTGGCCACCAAAGTTCACTTCAAAGACACCGACCGCCACGCCCTTCTCCACAAATCCAGTTACCACCCTAAACACACCTACAGAGGCCTCATCAAGTCTCAGCTGATCCGGTTCCACAGGATCTGTACCCTCCTGCTTCATGTGGAAGAGGCAACCAGGACCCTGTTTGGCGCGTTGAGGCTCAGGGGCTACTCGAAGCGCTTCCTTAGAACAATTAAGGCGGGGGTTGCTGTGGCCTTCAGGGTCGGAGGGGGCTTCACACATCCACCTGCCCAAACGCTCGTCCCCTTGGTTTTAACCTTTGCAGAGGGTATACATGGACTCATTAGGGAAGTCAAGCGGAACTTCCAGGGGACGAGCGAACACTGTGGGCTAACCGGGTGATCTCCGCCTTTAGGAGAAATAAAAACTTAAAGGATATCCTGGTCCACACAAATTTAAATAAAATAGATACCAGGAAGGAAGCGCTTCGAGGCTCGGAGATTGGTTTTGTTCGTCTACCCCATATTTTTAACCCCCAATCCAGGATTGGTTTTAATGTGGAACAGGTCGTGCTACCGACAGCCAGTAATGTAATTTATGCTGTCAGGTGCGCGACCTGCCGCAGGCTGTATGTGGGGGAGACAGGGAACCAGCTGCAACTCAGAATTAGACAGCACTTGTATAAAATCAATAGTGGGAATGGCACGAGCGTCCTGTACACGCATTTTAAACTCCATGGCTCACACTCCCTTCAGAGTGTGGGCCTGGAGGGGAACAGGAGGTGGAGCACGGCCCAGCGCCGGGCGGCGGAGAGGAGGTGGATCCATAGACTAGGGACTATAGACCGCCATGGGCTCAACGAAAAATGTTAGAGCACAACCGATGGAGCCTGGAGAGAGGTTTTTAGATGGCACTTATTTTTAACCATATGTTTCTCTCCTTTTTTATGAACCTTTTTATTTATTTATTTATTTTCTATTTATTTATTCATTAATTTTCTTTGCATGAGGTTTTTTATTGCATTTTCTAGCACTTATTTTGTAGTATAATTTATTATGGTTGATGTTTTTATTTTCACTGTTTTAAGTTTCTAGTAATTTTTGTTTTCCTCACTATAGCACTTATTTATATCTTAGATGTGGTGTGTTTTTTTAAAGTATATTACATATTATATTTTATATTTTCCATCTTTCTAACTTATTTTCTTAATAGCACTTATTACTTATTTCTATGGGATGTTTAATTTTAACTTTGTGTTGTACTCACCCCTTGCTCCTCTTGGTCCGTTCATGGGCTTTTCCCTGGTCTGCTCCTCTCCGCCTGCCCATTTGCGCCTGGCTCTGCTGTCCCCTTTTTTTTTTTTTTATAATTTTTTTATGGTTTTAATCTGTCCATTTTTCATACAATCTTTTAAACACAACCCTCCTAGTACCAGTGCCCCTCTTGGTTCTCCTCGGAGAACCCCGCCTTTTATCAAATCTACCCCTAACCCCTAACCCCTAACCCTAACCCTAAACACAACCCTCCTAGTGCCAGTGCCCCTCTTGGTTTTCCTCGGAAAACCCCGCCTTTTACCAAACCTAACCCTAACCCAACCCTGTTGTCTCTGGCGGTCCACGCGTTTTCCTTCATTGACTGCGGAATTTGGTCTTCACAGACATTGAGAAAACGTACAAACTACGACCCCCTCTCGTATAGCCCCCCTTAGAAATATAGAAGAATAGAACGATAGCTTACCTGATCTCCTTCACTTGGTGTCGGTTCTGCCGGGGGCTTACCTGGTCCGTGGTCAGCTCGGCTGCCGCGAAGATTTCGAATCTGCTTTCTGGGTTTGACTGCTGGGGAACCGACTATAACTGTAGGAGACAGATTAAATAACTTAGAAACTACAACATAATAAGAATTTATAACTACTACAATCCTATAACAACCAGCCTAACGTTAACTATAGAAACTACAACAATCCTATAACAACCAACCTAACGTCTAAATAATCTTAACCCAATCCAATCAAAACTCAAACCGGGCTCTCTTCTGCGCCTAATGTTGGTTCCGCTGGGGCAGTCTTGGACCGAGGTCAGCTATGCTGCCACGAAGGGTTAACCCTGTTGTCTCCGGCGGTCCACGCGGTTTCCTTCATTGACTGCGGAATTTGGCTTCCACGGACATTGAGAAAACTTAAAAACTACGTACACCGCCACCTCTCATATAGCCCCCCTTAGAAAAATAGAACGATAGCTTACCTGATCTCCTTCACTTGGTGTCGGTTCTGCCGGGGGCTTACCTGGTCCGGGGTCAGCTCGGCTGCCGCGAAGATTTCGAATCTGCTTTCCGGGTTTGACTGCTGGGGAACCGACTATAACTGTGGGGGACAGGTTAAATAATTTAGAAACTACAACAATACTATAACAACCAACCTATTACAGCTAACAAAATACCAATTATCCACTTTTAAATTTTAATTTAAGATTATTAATCAAAGTAAACAACCCAAAACCAGGTATGCGCACACTAATGAGCTCTGCCCCCTCAACTTTGACCCCAAAGATTCAAAAACATGATTGTTCCAAAGATTATCTTACTACAAATCCTTATTACACAGTTATAAATACAATCACCCACACACAGGTGCTTAATACAACCCCCAAACATTAACCATAAGTATTTAAAGATCAGTGAACCTAAAAAAACAAACTAAAAACAGTGTTATACTCAAAAAACGTGACTACAAAAACGTGACTACAATTATAAACACTAACACACAGTTGCCTCTTATATATAACCCCACACATTAACCATAAGTTATTTTAGTTCATTAATCACAATAAACAAGCTTATATCGTTTTTCGCATACTAATGAGCTGCACCACGAGCGAAACACACTGCACCACGAGCGAAACACACTGCACCAATATAGACCAGGGCTCTCATTTAACACTTATAATAGAACCTTCCTGGGGTCGTGCGGTGTATGGGGCACAGGAAGGGATTCTCAAAATGAGTTATATAGACCTTATATAATATAATAATTGTAAAAATTAAACCAATTTTTTTTTTTTTTAAATATACTTTAATTATTTTAACATTTTAAAATTTCATTTTGATACTGCTAAAGTAAAAAAATCTCAAATCTTAGAATCTTTAATTTCTGATACCACAAATCTCGATAGATATTCATTGATTCTTATCCCTTAAAAGTCCCTTAAATAAACTAAACCTGAACAAACTGCCTAAAAGCACGACTTAACTTCCTACAGGCCTCAATCCGAGCCAGTGACCCCTCATATTTGCTGTAAAGTAACACGGCCTGGGACTTGATCATCCCAGGGGGGCCTTCCTCAGAAGAGGGTGTCTTGTGATAATGGCCGAAACACTCAATGATCCTGAGGTCCATAACTGACGAACATGTTCTTTGCAGAAAATTTGAAGAAAGGGGTCACTGTATACCTAACATGGAACCTGTTAGGTTGTAGTGGATTTTATATATATTTGCACATGTAGATAAGAGAAGTTTATGTTTTAAATTAATACATAAAGAAAGATATGATAATTAATTTGGGATATTATGAGGAATATTCTGGAGGAATGTATTATGAAACATAAGAGAGGATCACTGTTTTATTATTCTGTTTTAATGATAAATGTAATGATTAACTGTATGATGCATGAGAATGAATGAATGTTTTATTGTTTAGACAATAGTTAAAATGGATGCCGATTGAAACCTAATGTGTTGCTTTTATTCGGAAGGCAGGATAATAGGGTTTTATTGTGAAGGGGAACTTCCTGTCCTTGACCGGAAGAGTGAGCTTTGACCTCGCCTGTTTAGTAATTGGCGTAGCGAGTAGAACTGCGGCATCCTTTGAACTGACCAATGGAACTAACCTTTAGGTGTGAATTCATTTGCATGACCATACTAATAGCCAAGCATTTGTTCTGGGGACATGGTTCTACTGGTCTGGAGACTCGAGACAGCCCCGGTCTGTGGCTCCTTGGGAGCTGCACTCCGTCTGTGGAGAGTTCCTCCTTTCTGGCCCCACGATCGTGAACGCTACATGAGTATTATCTTTGCCATTAAATATTGTTAAACTTTAACTCGAATCCTGAATTTCCTGCGGCCACGGGACCCGGAGCTTTGAACACGAATCTTACAATTTGGTGACCACCGACGTGAGCTGCTGTGGCCTCGTGGCTGAGGAACTGGGCCCGCTAGATCCACGCCTTTCCACACGATGGCCAACTCATTATCGGTAAGCTTGGAACCTGTTTCATCGAATCCTGCATAGCTTAATATAGACACTTTAGCGTGTGGATTGGTGCGGAGCTTGTTGGACCAGGCTAAAACATTTAGCGTGAAAACACGACATAGAATAAGGACTAAGCTAGGTCCGTGGTGAAGATGATCCTCATTTAGTGTTTTTATGTTTGTTTTGTGTTGTGTGGTACTGTTAAATGTGTGTATTTCTGTTGTAAGTCGCACGAGCATATTGAACGAGACTGGTTACGCGAAGATAGTGCCGCATTGTTCCTAAAGAGTTGAAGTCCGTGAGAGCGGCCTGCCGGAGTTTATTAATTTAAACTCCCCACAGTGAGGAGTTAGTGAGCGTTACGTAGAAGCTATTCGCCATAATCTATTGTCCGCTACAAACATTTCCGCCTTAGACTCTTTAGGGACGCACATTGAATTTAACGTCCAGTAGTCCACAATAGATAAATCGTTCCGCGACGCGACTGATTAGCAGCGTGGAGGGTTCAAGTCCCCCAGCGAAGACTGGCGCAAGAATTGATATGGGCTATTGTAAGAAATAAGATAAATAAGTTACCGTGATAAACCAGTTGTTACAAACAGGTCTGTAGAGTGAAGAGAGCAAGAGCCCCACCTACCTTGGGACCGTTTGGGACAGTTTTCTATGCAGTACAGCGTGCTATTGTTGTAAATACTGTAAATATATATATATTCCATAATTAGAAGAGACAAGCACAGGGAAGACAGGATAAGGGTAGAATAGAATCCCACTTATACCATTTTGAGCCCCTGATGAATAAGTAGTTAAACCTTTTTGAGAGAAGAGAGGAAAAAGGAGATCAGAGGACACAGACAAAGGGTTATAAAATAACCATTTTTTTTTTTTCCCCTGCAAGACCACATGTGGGTCACAAGTGTTTAGAATACACGTCTTTCCCAGTGAAAGCCATTCACCATCAGGTTTGACACCTAGTGGTTGAACCCCCCCCACCCCCCATGGAGTGCCCTAGGGATTAACCTTATTGGCACCATGGTGTTGCAAACGTTGAATAGTGAAAGGACAGTGGTAAACCACTGATGCATTATTCTTTTTGATTTAAGTATTGCCAGTTTATTACAGCAATTGATTTTCTCTTTATTGCCAGTTTTTTGAATAAAAGTAATTGATTTATCGTTTGCTTTACTCATGATTGTCGGATTTTGATTAAGACTTATTGTTTGATTTCTCATTATTACCGGTTTTGATTAAAAGTAATTGTTTTATCGTTTGCTTTTCTCATAATTGGCGGTTTTGGTTCTCATGCCATTTGTTTTTCATTATTGACGATTCTTTGATTAAAAGTAATTGTTTTATCGTTTGCTTTTTTCATAATTGGCAGTTTTTGTGATCATATCATTTGCTTGTTTATGCTTGGCATATTAAAAGTAATTGTTAAAAATTTGCTTAAAATAAAGTTTTTTCCCATTGATTTGGTTGAAACGCAGGAGAAGCCTGTATAAGCGTAGAACAGAGTTCCGTTTATACCAATGGGCCCCTGTTAAATAATTTGCTTATTAAAAGTACACAGGAGAAGCCTGTATAAAGTGTTGGACAGAGTCCCACTTATACTGATTGGGCCCCTAGTGATTCATTAGCATAAAATAACAAGTTTTTCCCATTTTTGACAGCTGAAGGCTGTATCATTTGCTTTGTGCTTGGCTGTGTGGACTGTACGTAATCGTTGTTCCATTTGCATAAAGTAACACATTTTTCCCATTTTTGTCTAAGGAATATTGTCCAATTGCAGTGTATAACTTTTTTCCCTTCCTAACTTGAAGTCTTTTCCCAATCGCATCACACTTGCACGTTAGACACATAGTGTGAAAATATTTTATTTTTAAATTTATTCAAAAAAATTAATTTTTAATTTTTTGGATAAATTTTAATCTGAAATTTTATTTTTCCTTCTACATTTACATTTCCTTATATAAAGCCAGTCAGTACCCATTCTCGGAAAATGTCGAGCCAACTTCAATCAAGACTCAGGTCGCTTGGATTGGAGACATCCTCTATGCTGCTATGAACCTGATAGTTCAAGCCAAAAGACTGAATAAGAAGCTGAGGAAATATGTTCAGCAATGTCATACCGAGGGTTTACTTGACGTAACAACCCTGGAGGGGCCCACAGAAGACCAGAAGTTACTCTGATGAGAGTGCTCAAGCTGAAAGACAAACAGAAAGGAAAATTGGTTCACGTCCCGATCAGCAGACGTCACCAGAACCAATGAAGCCATTGTGTAGGCAAGACTGCCACGACATGGCATAGCAGTGAATGAAGACAACACTGCTCGGAGGTGCCAGGAAGAAGCAACACCCCGAAAGACCCCAAAGAAGAAACAAACAGGAATAAAGAGCTGTCAATGTTAGTTCCCACCCCTTCCATCTATCCCATAATATGTTAATACCCTCCCCCGTACGCCCACAGCCCACTTAAAAGAGAAGCTCCACACACCATGGCCCCAGTAGAGAGACTATTAGGAGGCAGTGTAGAGTTTGACTCCACAGAAAGCAGAACAGTCGCAGACCTGATGAACAAGGTCGCACAGCTGCAGAGGGCATTAGCTGGCCGAGAAAAGGGCAGAGAAAGGGATGCTAGACAAAGTCAGCAAAGAGAGGAGGAAGACAGGGACCTAATGAGAAGAGAATTATGGTGGAAGAAAGAGAGGGAAAGAAAGGCAGAGGAAGGTGAACTGTCACAAGCAGAGCTGTCAGAACAGGGTAAAGACAACGTCAGTCCATCACATTACCATTAAGAAAGGCAGAGGAGGAAGCCCAGGAGAGGCGCCAAGTCATGACCTCCCCAATTCAGAGCGTCCCAATAGATACAAATAGGAGATAGGTCCCACCCAGATACCACTCCCTCGCTCATTAACGCCATCCCTAACCGAAAAACAGGCGATGGACGCATATGGACTGCGTCCTGGTGGCACCCCACCTCCAGCTCAGAGCCCCCACCTCCAGCTCTGAGCCTCCATTCTAATCGCATGGCTAACTGCGACACCTCAGCGAGAAGAGGAGCCAAATCAAGACCCCAGCCCCCTCCACCCCCATCTCACAAGAAGAGGAGCCCTGCTTGACCTTTCCGGTCAATTAACTGTGCTATGCAACTGGCGCAGAGGAGGAGACAGCCTCCAAGACAGCAGAGGAGGAGACAGCCTCCAGGGATCACGACAACACCTCCCGAGGAGAGCAAAGGAAGGCATAAGCTACAAGCCTCCACCACGACAGTCAGATGTCAGTGGCAGCAACAAGCCCAGTGTGCTGTGAAGAAGAAGAGGGAAATGCCAGATTCAGGCACCTATCATGACATTGAGCAATGGCACACCTCAATACAAGCCATATAATCCCAGAGATACTCCCGACATGGCCAACCTAGCCAGCATCAAGCTAAAGTCAGATGAAGAAGCCATGGTGTACCTGAAGAAAGCAGCTGACGCCTGGGAATCAGCTACAGGCACCAGACATGACAGGAACCTGACATACCTGAACATGTGGAAGGCTGCTGTAATAGCAGGTCTCCCGGACAAGTTGAGTCGTGAGCAACATACGGTGGGCATAAAGAATGACACCTTTGAAGTGTGGAAGAAACACATCACACACCACATCACTCAGCACCACGAGGATGATGAAGAAGAAAAGGCAACCAAAGATGAGCTGTCAATGAGACTCCTGAAGCTACAGATAGCAAAAGAGGACACAGAGGCTGCTAAGCACGGCCCACAAGCGCGAAAGCAGATGGCTGCTGTTAGCAACCTCGTCGTCCAGATCCAGGAAGCAGTGGGCAAAGCCCTGGACCAATATAAAGAAGAGGAGAAAGACAGAGACAAGTCCAGAGGATCCAGAAGAGACAGGTGGCGAGAACCTTGTCGTATCTGTGACAGACTTGGGCACAGGGCTGAGGAATGTTACAGTCGCCCTGATGCAGCTAGAGGCAGAGGAAGCCCACAAAGAGGAGGATTTGGACGACACATTCCAAACCAGAACCAGATGCCTGCAAGAATAGTGCAGGATGAAGATTATGTGGATCTTCTATGAAGAGGCCCAGAGGGCCCGGCGCAGTGAATAATGGTTCCAAATGGGCGAGAACCTATCATCACCTGTGCCATAGTTGCCATGGATTATGACACAACATCCATATGTCATGCCAGAAGATCCCTACCGTTGCACCTACAACTACGCCGCCGCCTAAGAAGAAAAGGAGGGTGAAGCTGAAGTCATCAGAACAGAAGCCATAATTGTAGGAAAAGAAGGAGTTGCAGCTGAATGTTTCCCCATGATGGAGAAGGTCTCAAAAGAAAGGTGGATTCCAACCAAATCCCCATATCTGTCCCACACCCCCAATGGTGATTATTGGAGGATACAGCAACACTCGTATTCCAAGGGACAACTCCGACATCTTGACCTTGACAGAAATCATGGAAGGGAACACTCGAACCATCCCTCCACTGATGAAATGTTGGAAGTACCACCACAAATATGGTCAAGAGGAGACTATGATGTTGGCCACACCACTCAACATAACGTGGTAATGACTTTGAAACCAGATCAAGACACGGTCTGGCGCTATCAATATCCGCTGCAACAAGAACAAAGAGATGGCATTCGAGAGACAATTCAAGGATTGTATGAAGCAGGCTTACTCATCGACGCAGAGTCCAACTGGAATACACAGATATTACCAGTCCAAAAATCCGGTAACAGAGGCTGGAGAATGGTTCATGACCTAAGAACCATCAACAAAGCCACTATTGCACAGAACATTCAAGTGCCAAACCCGTAATGCCACAAGGCTACAGAGATAGCCCGGGTTTGTTTAATGCAGCCCTGAAGCAAGACCTCAAAGACTTCATATTACCGGAAGACACAGTACTTGTAGAGTACGTGGATGATCTGCTGTTAAGCTGCACCAACTGCAGCAATTTGTCTTAGGGTGACGAAAGACCTTCTAACGCTGTTAACCAAAGCAGGTTATGAGGTGAAGCACTCAAAGACTCAGATTGCAAAAATGCAGTGTCATTCCTGGGACAACTGATCTCAGGAGACTCGTGCGCTCTGTCTGCGGGACAGAGGTCGGCCATTTTGAGTGCAGCTAAACCAAAGACAGTACAAGAGATGCTGTCATTCCTGGGCCTAACAGGCTACAGTCGACACTACGTTTCTGACTTCACGTCTCTCACACAGCCATTCAGAGACATGCAAACTGAAGCAGGAAGCCGAAACATGGAAGCCCTGCTCACATGGACAAATGATGCAGAAGAGGCATTCGCAAAGTCCAAACAAGAAGTTGGCTAAGCCTCAAAGCTGTCTACACCTGACCACAACAGGCCCTTCCACCTTGATGTTTCTGAATCAAGCGGGATAGTGTCCGCTGTTTTGTTTCAGAAAAAGGAGGGAGGAGAGAGACCTGATGTACGACAGCTCGAAGTTAGACCACATCGAAAAAGGTCAAAACAGGTTGCACAAGACACTTGGCAGTCCTGAAAAGAGCAATTGAGAAAACTGCTCATGTTGTGATGTGTCTTGAGCTCAAGGTCAACACAGAACATGGAGTTCTTGCCTAAGTTGACCTCAAGTGCATTCTCGATGACAAGATAAGATTTCAAAAGTCTTACAACAGCTAAATATCACAGTCTCATACGAGCCAAACGACATGGCCGATGGACTTAATGTGAAGATGGAAATATTGCCGCATACTCAGTCGTGCAGCAACAAGAGAAAAGACATTCAACCATTTCTGCGGAAATCATCGCACAGCCAGCATCTGCACAGCTAGCAGAAGTAGTGGCATTGACAAAAGCACAAAAGTCAATTGAAGCAATTATTGAGAGCCATCCTGCTACCATGACACGTAGCAGTGATGAAGTGTAAAGGACACCAGACCACAAAGACAAAAGTGGCAGAAGGCAACGAAGCCGCTGACCTCGCAGCAAAGAAGGAAGCAGGCTATGTGAAACAAAGGACAGACATAGCCGCACCGGAACTCCCAAAACTCGGAATAGAAGACATCAAGCTCATGCAGAAAGAAGCAGAGCAGAGCAGAATCAGTGGGACACAATGGAGCCGTCCAAAAGAAAGGACTCTGGAGATCACACGATGGACGCATAGTGGCACCTGCAAGGATGTGTCAAGGACTCATCAGACAGGCACATGGTCCCTCTCACATGAATCCCAAAAGAACAGAGGAGGAAGTTTCCATCCTCTGGTGGCATCCTATATGATTGAGATGGTGAAACTCATCACCATGAATGTCCCACCTGCAATGATTTTAGTATGAAAAGACCATACAGATGTCCCCAAGGAGAGTTCCCAGTGCCAGATGCTCCATTCAAAGAAATATGCATCGACTACACCGATATGGGTGCAGAAAACAGGAAGAGAGGTTTCAGATACCTACTCGTGATGATCGACAGATACACCAGATGGGTGGAAGCGATCCCCTGCAAGAAAGAAGACTCAAAGACAGTCTTAAAATGGCCGAAGAAGGAACTCATCCCGAGATATGAAGTTCCAAGGAGAATAGGGTCTGACCACGGCACACACTTTGCAAACAAACACTTACAAGAGGTGGAAAGACACCTAGGAATTACACACGCACACGGAGCAGTCTATCACCCACAATCACGGGGTATAGTCGAGAGAGCTAATCGGACGATTATGTCAAAGATAGCTGAAATATGTCATGGCACAAAATACCTAGCTGCAAATATTTTTGAGAAGAAATGAGAGATTTCATTTTCTCTTTCAGTAGGTGTTCGAGCAAGAGAGGAGAGCCAGACGAATACCAGCTCGCAATCAGATCCTAGCAGGATTTGAAATAGTTAAAAGAACATAGAGTTGATCAATTACATATAATATAATCCGCAGAGATAAATAAATTAAGAGATAAATAATTTAAAATAGATGGGATTGGACGAGTAATTAAGACTCCGTTGGACAACAGAAGCGCATTTAATAGTTGATTCCTCCCACGGGTGAGAAGCTGTTCCTCACACGGAGTTCGAGATTGCTAATCTGATCCTTGATAATTTGGTTCGAGATTGCTAATCTGATCCTTGATAATTTAGTTCGAGATTGCTAATCTGATCCTTGATAATTTAGTTTGAGATTGCTAGTCCGAACCTGGATAATTCAGTTCCTTAAGAGATCATTTTTGAGAAGATTAAAAGAAAACATAGAAATAGAATGACTACTTCTCAGACATGTTGGAGAATTGGTTCGGGAAATATGAAAATTATTTCCAAATATATTTCAGATATCCAACTTTAGTTAGAGCCGGCGCAGAAAGCTGCTCTGTGTGTTTTAATTCTCTCCCACAGCTACACTCTCCATCGTCGACCTTCATCGTGTACCTGGCTGCCTGCTGTGATGGACCTCACCAACAGATGTGCTGCCAACAGAGGAGTATCGTGCACCTTTAACACATTGATTCAAATTATAAAAAATCACAGAAGTATGATGACAATAAAATAAATATAGTGTTTGAACTTGCTGTTTTCCTTTTACTCGAGGAAATCGAGGAATGGAGGAATGCAGAGAAAGGAGACCATGGAGGAGATGAACATGCAGAGAAAGGAGACCATCAAGAAGATGAGAGTGCAGAGAAAGAAGATGCACATAGACATATGCACAGATAGACACATATCTGATCACAACACTCCTAGACGTTAGTTACTTTGCAGAGCAGGGTCAAAAGGAGGGAGTGATATTGTTTTTTCTTCCACAGGTATTGATAATAAAGATTGTATTACAGTGATGTTTACAGTGCGGTGAAATAAAATCCAATACAAGTTGTTTATACTATGGAATAGTATAAAAGGAGGGACTGTTGGGTTGTAGTGGATTTTATATATATTTGCACATGTAGATAAGAGAAGTTTATGTTTTAAATTAATACATAAAGAAAGATATGATAATTAATTTGGGATATTATGAGGAATATTCTGGAGGAATGTATTATGAAACATAAGAGAGGATCACTGTTTTATTATTCTGTTTTAATGACAAATGTAATGATTAACTGTATGATGCATGAGAATGAATGAATGTTTTATTGTTTAGACAATAGTTAAAATGGATGCCGATTGAAACCTAATGTGTTGCTTTTATTCGGAAGGCAGGATAATAGGGTTTTATTGTGAAGGGGAACTTCCTGTCCTTGACCGGAAGAGTGAGCTTTGACCTCGCCTGTTTAGTAATTGGCGTAGCGAGTAGAACTGCGGCATCCTTTGAACTGACCAATGGAACTAACCTTTAGGTGTGAATTCATTTGCATGACCATACTAATAGCCGAGCATTTGTTCTGGGGACATGGTTCTACTGGTCTGGAGACTCGAGACAGCCCCGGTCTGTGGCTCCTTGGGAGCTGCACTCCGTCTGTGGAGAGTTCCTCCTTTCTGGCCCCACGATCGTGAACGCTACATGAGTATTATCTTTGCCATTAAATATTGTTAAACTTTAACTCGAATCCTGAATTTCCTGCGGCCACGGGACCCGGAGCTTTGAACACGAATCTTACAAACCTTAGAAAAGACCAATCGTTAAACCAAGCTTTCCTCGACTCTAAATACAATGATCTAAATTAAGTATTCATGATATAATAAACTACCTTTTAACCTGAATTCTCTATCAACCATATCAACCCTCTGCTCCTCCGATTTATCCACCAACTCGTTAATTTCCGCTAAATAACGATTCTAACCCTAACCCAATCCTTTTTACTAACCCCAACCATTCGATTACGCACGTCAAACTTAACCCTATCTAACCCTAACCCAATCCTTTATACTAACCTCAACCATTCTATTACGCACCTAAAACTTAACCCTAACCGTTAAACCCTAACCCCAATTCCTAAATAACAAATCTAACCCTAACTCCTCTGGTTTTATAGAAGTCTATGCTTCATGTGTTAAAGCTGCATTCTCTCTTTTGACCACGAGGGGGCGACTCCTCTGGTTTTATAGAAGTCTATGTTTCATGTGTTAAAGCTGAATTATCTCTCCTGACCACCAGGGGGCGACTCCTCTTGTTGTATTGAAGTCTATGCTTCATGTGTTAAAGTTGAATTATCTCTCCTGACCACCAGGGGGCGACTCCTGGTTTTATAGAAGTCTATGTTTCATGTGTTAAAGCTGAATTCTCTTTTTTCACCACCAGGGGGCGACTGCTCTGGTTGTATTGAAGTCAATGCTGCATGTGTTAAAGCTGCATTCTCTCTTATGACCACAAGGGGGCGACTCCTCTTGTTGTATTGAAGTCTATGCTTCATGTGTTAAAGCTGCATTCTCTCTTATGACCACCAGGGGGCGACTCCTCTGGTTGTATTGAAGTCCCCCCTGTGAACGTAGTACTTTAGTAGTACTCTCGTCTCCCACTGTGAACGTAGTACTTTAGTAGGACTCTCGTCTCCCACTGTGAACTTAGTACTTTAGTACTTTAGTACTTTAGTAGTACTCTCGTCCCCCACTGTAAACGTAGTACTTTAGTAGTACTCTCGTCCCTCACTGTAAACGTAGTACTTTAGTAGTACTCTGGTCTCCCACTGTGAACGTAGTACTTAAGGACTTTAGTAGTACTCTCGTCCCCCACTGTAAGCGTAGTACTTTAGTAGTACTCTCGTCTCCCACTGTGAACGTAGTACTTTAGTACTTTAGTAGTACTCTCATCTCCCACTGTGAATGTAGTACTTTAGTAATACTCTCGTCCCCCAGTGTGAACGTAGTACTTTAGTAGTACTCTCGTCCCCCACTGTAAACGTAGTACTTTAAAAGTACCCACGTCTCCCACTGTAAACGTAGTACTTAAATACTTTAGCAGTACTCTCGTCCCCCACTGTGAACGTAGTACTTTAGTAGTACTCTCGTCCCCCACTGTAAACGTGGTGCTTTAGTAGTACTCTCGTCCCCCACTGTGAACATAGTACTTTAGTAGAACGCTCCTCCCTCACTGTGAACGTAGTACTTTAGTAGTACCCACGTCTCCCACTGTGAACGTAGTACTTTAGTAGTACTCTCGTCCCCAACTGTGAACGTAGTACTTTAGTAGTACTCTCGTTTCCCACTGTGAACATAGTACTTTAGTTGTACTCTCGTCCCCCACTGTGAACATAGTACTTTAGTAGTACTCTCGATTCCCACTGTGAACGTGGTACTTTAGTAGTACCCATGTCTCCCACTGTGATTGTAGTACTTTAGTAGTACTCTCGTCTCCCACTGTGAACGTAGTACTTTAGTAGTACTCTCGTCCCCCACTGTGAACGTAGTACTTTAGTAGTACCCACGTCTCCCACTGTGAACGTAGTACTTTAGTAGTACTAACGTCCCCCACTGTGAACGTAGTACTTTAGTACTTTAGTAGTACTCTCGTCCCCCACTGTGAACGTAGTACTTTAGTAGTACTACTACAGTACAACAACTAAAGTACTACTGCCCATATTTTAAAGGGACTTTCATTGCCAAGGACACAGATGCAGAAGAATGTGTGAAAAGGGTTAGAGACAAAGTCAAATGTGTGAGTTTTACTGTGATGTGTCATTTCATTCTCTTTATGTGCAAAAGTTAGTGGTGGATTGCAAGATTTAAAATGCACAAGATGTAATTACTTTTTTGTAGCGGCTGTTGTATTGCTTGTTACATCCATTCAATTCATTCATCCGTTCAGTTCATAAAGCGGCTCATTTGGCCCGGATCCAAAAGCGGATCCATTACACAAAACTGCAAATAGTTTGTATAAAATCCTGTGAGAATCAGAATCAGAAACGTTTTATTTTAATGTATTTTATTAGCCAAGTAGGTTTACACCTACAAGGAACTTAGCGTGGTGGGTGGTGCAACATAGGACGTTAGACACAACAAACAACAACAAGCAACAACAGTAGACAACAAATAAACAATCAACAAAGTGAAGACGAGACAAAGAATAAAATGTACAGTGTATGATGAAGTGCAATTGTAAAGTGTATGTAATGTTACAGTTTTAGTAAAAGTGACACGTGTATTATTTAAGTGTGCTGGTATGTGTAGAGGAGTGACCGGTGGAAAATAGTCCAAGGGATGAAAGAGTCCCGGGTAGTAAATAAATAGTCCAGGGGTGGTAAATAGACCCGGGGATGGAAGAGTCAGTCCGTGGGGGGTCCGGGCTCCGTTGATGAGGCTGACTGCTGACGGGAAGAAGCTGTTTGAGTGGCGTGCGTCTTGGACTTGGTGGACCGCAGCCTCCTGCCAGATGGAAGGGACTCCAACAGCTCGTGTCCAGGGTGAGAGCGGTCGGCTGCAATCTTTCTTGCCCGCTTCAGGGACCTTGAGGCGAACAGGTCCAGGAGGGACGGCAGATTGCAGCCAATCACCCTCTCTGCAGAGCGAATGGTGCGCTGCAGTCTGGCCTTGTCCTTGTCCTTGTCCTTGGCTGCAGCGTGCCAGACGGTGATGGAGGAGCAGAGGATGGACTCAATGATGGCCGTGTAAAAGTGTGCCATCATTGTCTTTGGCAGGTTGAATTTCTTCAGCTGCCTCAGGCGGTACATCCTCTGCTGCGCCTTTTTGGTGATGGAGCTGATGTTCAGCTCCCACTTGAGGTCCTGGGATATGGTGGAGCCCAGGAAGCGGAAGGACTCCACCAAGTTGACCGTGGAGTCACACAGGGTGAGGGGGGCGGGTGGGGCTGCGTTCTTCCTGAAGTCCACAACCATCTCCACTGTCTTTAGGGCGTTGAGCACCAGGTTGTTCTGGCTGCACCAGGTCACCAGATGGTCAGTCTCCCACCTGTAGGCGGACTCATCCCCACCAGAGATGAGACCAATGAGGGTGGTGCCATCCGCGAACTTCAGGAGCTTGACGGACTGGTGACTGGAGGTGAGCATTTATATCCAACAGTGGACTCTGCAAGTAACAATAAAATCCTATTAAAAAGATAAACATTCCTCTCAGCAGCTCCCTGGGTTCTAATCCCAACTCTGCGTCCTGACTATGAAAAAAGAAATTCTTAAAAAAGGTCATTACGGCCTTAAATATGGAAAACCTGCATGTTATGTGAAACAAGTATGAGAAGAAACCCACATCCTTTTTCCCTATTTCTCGTACTAAGTCGATCAAATGTCCTATTAGCCAGCTAAGATTAACAAGATGATTGACATCAGGCTCTCCCGGTTTCTCAAAGGCTGATCCGCGGTCAAACCATGTCGTTAATTTGAACCAGGTAGGTCACAAACAATTTTTCTTTCAGGCGCTCAAAAACCTCTGATTTCCGAGTGTTGTTGTTGTTTTCCTTCCGATTACAGAATCCTAACACTGCTAGGCGATCACCAAATGATGGCAAATAAATCTTTAATTTGTTATCTGTCATCAGCTGAATGTGCTGGCATCAATCTAAACATGGAAACAGTGTTTAAAAAAAGAGCAATCCTGATTAGATAACCTAATCATCCATCCATCCATCCATTTTCAATACCGCTTATCCTCATTAGGGTCGCGGGGGCGCTGGAGCCTATCCCAGCTGACATAGGGCGAAGGCAGGGGACACCCTGGACAGGCCGCCAGTCATAATAACCTAATCATTTTTGGTAATATTTGTGTTCAATTATTTACAAACAGTACAAAGTGTCTTTGAAAAGTACAGTTGCTTGACTCAAATACTCTGCTTTTGCAGTTAAATACCTTCTCGTGCTCCAGGGTTATGGAGGACAGAAAATGACTTAAGTATAAATACATGAATAAATAAATGCTTAAATAAATGTATAAATAAATACAGGAATAATTAAATGCTTAAATAAAAAGGTATAAATAAATAAATACAGGAATAAATAAATAGAAGTTGATACCTTAAACAGGACATCATTAAATAAATCTATTTCTACATTTCTTCATTTATTTATGCCCGTATTTATGTGTCCTTGTATGCAAATTTATTCATGCATTTATTTATTTATACTTAAGTCATTGTCTGTCCTCCATACCGGGTCTCTATTGTTTCCTCAGGAACATTTCTCTGTCTCCACAAGTCACTTAGAGTCTCCATCCTGTGAGCATGTAAAGGAAAGTTATTGGAGGATATCATCATACACACACAACAAGAGTCTTGGGCTACAGGTGAGCTATTTTCCAAGTGAAGTGGCATTGTAACTTTGCATTTGTACAGTTTCTTTTTCACACATGTGATACCACTACTGTGTTCTCCAATATGGATATGAATTTGAAAGGCATTGAATGATACAGGTTGTTCAATGTAAATGTAGCTTATATAAAAGGCGAGTCTCAACATAGTTTTACTATCTTAATGTTGGTGCATGCCAACATTTGAACATGTCATTAAACAGTGCAGTATGACCTACTGACGTACTATGTGTAGTGTAAGTGTAGATGTGTCAATGTTGACATCAGAAAGTCTAGATAGAAACGTCGTCATATACTACCGGACACTCATTTAAAATGTCAATACAATAACAAATGACATCAAAACACGGAGTTGCGTTTCGCGTTCATCTGCGTGCAGGTACCGCAGGGAGAGAGGAGGAGCTGCCGTCTCCACCGGCAGTGAGTTTACAACAGGTGACCTTTTGAAGAGAGCCCGTTACCAACTCGAAGCTCAACAGGTGTCACATACAGACAGCTTTAGCTTCTTCTACAACGATGTGCCGCTAGCTTAACCAGCGCACTGTGGTGGAGTCAAACATACCGAGACACTGGGTGGAGAGCAGCGCGGGCAGAAGGCTCCTCTCGGCCGGTCGCAGAAGGAGAGACCCACTTTCTACCGGCAGGAGCTCGACAAGACGGTACCAGAACCTGCCCCCGGTGGGCTCCGGGGAGTACTCAGGACCGAGAGCCCACGACCGGCCCGCCAGAGGGAGCTCCCCGCGGCTGCTTGTCAACCTGTGAAGGGGAGCCGTGGGGGGAGAGGGGGGGCAGGCTAACTGATGTAGCTAACGTGTGAGCTTCGATGGTGCATCGAACCCACTGAGAACTGCCTCCAACACAGCAAATGAACTACTCGTGTTACCGTTATCATGAAGGGAGGCAGAGGAAGAGCTCTACATGTGACACGCTGAGCAGAGAGCGAGCAGGAGGGGGCCAGAAGGAAGCTATCGCTATCCGCTAAGCTAGCACGGTGGCTAACGTTAGCGGAACTAAACAACGTGAAAATAAGACTGTTGGATTTTTAGCGATAAGTCGCTAAAAGAAGGAGAGATCCGAGTGTTTCAATGTGTAAGATGTACAGCAGGTAATCAGCCCTTTGTACTAAGTTAAAGAATATCACACAATTACCATATTTTCTCAGCTCCGGCTAAACCAAGCGATCAGAAAACAGACAGGCAAGAGATGGGAGATGTTTCGGAAAGAATATATAGAAATGCTATTTTAAGATAAGTGTATATACATGTAAAATAAAAATAACTTTTTTTAACTTGTATTAATTGCCAATTTTAAAAATAAATAAATGAACATTTTCTTTTTTAAACTGCCAGTTATACCGTGCACTGGTATCGCTGGTAATCCTACGTGCCAAACGCCAGTTGAAGCCAGAGGTCGCACTCTCATTATGCAATGTATACACTGCACACACAAGTGTCTCTGTTGGAAAGTGTTGTGAGTCATGACGTCACGTGACCGCAATCCAGAGATAGTTCTCCCAATTTGGCTCAACTGACGCCGACACGGTTCTCTCGGGGGGCATAGTATCGTTGAGAACCGTCCGAAATTTGTGGTCCATTTGCGGATCCAAGTGGGAGGAAATGAGTAAACCCACCAAGGGTTTCAAACCCGTATTATAGAATAAGATTTTTTTTTCTAAAAAAACAGTAAAAAAAGAGTGTGCAAGAGTGTTCTCAGGGGAGTCGCAATGTGGCTGGCTTCCCCCCCATAGTCCACCTTTCTGCCTGAACCCTACGGGCACAGTGAGTAATATACGGAGGGCCCAGATAGCACCTGCTACACATCCGAGGACACCCACCCACTCGACGTCAGAGTGGTGTCGCTCGCTATTTATAGGGCCCCACCACCGTTCTCACTCACGGTGCAGCAGTTTTGTTAGTCTGGGGGTTTCGTGTCTGACATCTTGTCCAGCTCAAGGTCACTTCGCAGAGACTGACATTTCAAAACGCTCTAGTTTTCCAGTTAGGAGCTTTTTGATGTGGCTGAATCTGCCCCTTGGAACTCTGGGTAATGGTATTGACCAATAGCGGGAGGACATTCTGATGTTTGTCTTTTTGTTCTTTTTCGAACGTTCGCTCTTCAACAGAGGTGCAGTACCGTTTTCAGCCACAACAAACTGCCATTGGACTGGTGGCGCTGTTTCAACATTTTGACTGCTGGCAAAAGAGTGAAGCCCAAGTTGTTTGTTTGAACTCAAGTACAAAGATACTCACACTGCTGACACCTCATATTCCCTTCAAATAACTTTTCAATAAATTTGGCACGAAATGAGAATAGCATGTTATTAACAGGACATTCGGAAGGGATCATTTAATTGGCAGTATGAAAATGAGGAAGAAAGAGATTGTATCTGTAGACATTGTAAATTCCAATAATATTTACCATGAACTAAGCAGTTTGAAACAAAATCCTGCAAATGTTTGACAAATTGTTTAAAATTAATTCATTACAATCATGAAATGTTGAATCTTGTTGATTTTAAATTCCATCGTGTGTCATCTAAAGGGTTAATTAGACAGTTTTCTATGGAGCTGGATGCCTGTGGATGCGTGTACAAAGGATGCTACGTGAACATTATTAACTGGCCGTGTGTGATCTGAGTGCAGCCCACTGTTAGTAGTGGAAAATGAACTGAGGTCAAAGGTCACACACGGTTAGGGTGAGGCATGAGTTCCAGATGGTGAATACAGTGAGGGCCTGGGATGGTTGGGGTTAGGATGCAAGGACATGGTGTTGCCGGTTTCACGCGCATATTTCAATTCACACTATTTACATGAAATTAATTTAATGCAGTTTTGGGATTTAGGACTGCCATAAGTCTGTGTGTAAAAAACTCATTAGTATATTGAATACTGAATCAGTCTCGGTGTTGAAAATATCCCTCATGCATAGATATATATCTATATATATATAGATATATATCTGGTATATCCTCCTCTCTATACAGTGGTTGTCAGATTTTAGGACGATTGATTGCCAGTAAAACGTCGTAGTTGTGAGCTACAGAGAGAGTCTAGGATCATCTCTTCAATGTTTGTCCTCATTTTAAAAGTGCATTTTGCTATTTCATCGTGTACAGTTGGCAGCGATGTATATCACTGAAAGGCTCGTGACACAGTTGTAACACGGTCAGGTTTTAGAGGTATGATCCTGCATTAATGGCCCAGCTCAACGCAGTCTCCCAACAGGTGTTGGGACACGTTCTGGGTCCAGCTGTTCATTTCTCTAGTAGAGACACTGGAGAGAAGTTTGGCCTGCAGTACGTTGAGCCTGGTAGCCGCCATGTTCCTCTGGACTGGGACCAGCACAGGACCAAGACAGACTCTGCCCCGGCCCTGAATCCACCTCCTCAAAGCAGCGTCCACTGCCCAGTCATCCTCATCCTCAACGGCACCCCTCAAGCTGCTTCAGTTTCCTCCACGCCCTGCTGCAGATTCTGCTGTCAAACCAGACGTGACTCCCAGTACGACTCCCGGGCCTCAGGCAGATCCAGGTAACCACCAAACAGACAAAGTAGTGGATGACACTCCAGCATTAGTTAGTAGGAACTGAATTGAAATCCTATTTATTAGGAGGGTAATGGATGTGTTACAACGTTCTTTTCTCACGAGATGTCACAATATTTAATGTGTAAATGAATAGACGGTTGCATAAACATACCAGTTAGCCATGAGTCAGTATCTGAAAGTGGAAAGCGTGTTTTCACCCATTCAAGTGTGTGAAATCAGGCTTTTCCCTTCTGTAGGTCAGAATAACTCATTGTACTCTTTGTCCTTTGTTTTCATAGAAACATGTCGGCCGTCTCTGCCCCTGCTGTCCTCACCGACTGGACCTGTGAACACCGGAGGGAGAGTGTTTGTGTTGGACCACAAGCAGTGGCCGGCCCCCATGAAGGCAGCTATAGACAACCTGCTCAATGAACACCGTGGGATGAAGGACATGCTCAAGCTTGTGGACCACGACGATGCTGCTCTAGTTCACAACTTCTTACCACACAGCATGCTGCACCAACAACAACACACCACATCTCACAATATGTCAAATGTATATGTAGTTTACATCTTTTCTCATTTTTATTATATTCATTATCATATTGGTTTTAGATGTTTGTGTTGTGTGACCTTGCACTATAAGCTCTGTGTTCAATATTTACTGTCCCTGTTGTGGTTAATACATATATTTCATGGACTAATATCTACATGTCTCATTAATATGTGAATCATTATAGTGAACAGTAAAGACACATTTAATTTAATTAGTTGCTAGACTCGCAGGTTTTTGACCGTGTGAGAACAGACAGTGTCACAACGAATGTTTTGATTTCTTTCATTTTTTGGAACAGTCAAATGGGTTTTGTAAGGGAACGTATCTTTTGGTTTGTGTTGGAAAACGTATAACATTAGAAATAAATGACCTTTCGCGTTAACACCTGGACATTGCATCTAAACTAGTCTACAAGCAACCATAGTGGCCTTTTCTTTGATAAGCATTGAGGTCACTACAGTAGCAATTGCAATTAAAATGTTCATAAGAAGGAAAACTGTAATATAATATGTTAATAGCCATAAATAAGTCAAGTACTTATATAATCTGTCTGCCACTACGATAAAGTGACAATCAGAAAACATCAAAGCAGGATCCACTTTTCTTGACTGATAAATAGCTCTTCTTCATTGATGTGTGGCTTTGGCCCAACTGGGACTCGAACCTGTGTCCAGGAGGACATTTGAAGCCACGGTGCTGGAAACACAGTTGCTTTTCAGCACCTTGGACAGCGTTAATAATGCTGCAATGTCATTGGCTGTCAGTGAGTTCCAGCTATACATGACCTGCCGGGGTGTCAGGTGATAGTGCTAACCACCACACCACTGTGAGAGCCAGATCAATAGTATATCAAGAAGTAATGTATTGGGGAAAGCCTTGTCGCTTGGTCACTAACACACTTTCCTTCAATGGGGTTTCCCAAGTGACCTCATACGTAATAAGGTCGAAGGTCACCCGAGGGAAACCCCCATTAGCCTTGTTTACGTTTCCTTTTCAACCAAATCCATTGGACTAATTATTCTGCAGCTTAATGGTTAATTAATCACAGGGGTTTTGGTGCGTTTCATGTCTAACCATTATCTTCATGCCAGTGTTTTGTATTTATGGGATGTCGGTTAGTGTAAGCTCGGGACCCCTTTTGCAGCTTTTGACCTGTTAACCACCTGATGCACCAGAGACCGTATAACGGCCACACTTCTTTCTGCAGAGATCACCACACTGTTGCACGTTGCAGATATATTTATTTGCTTTGCTTGTTTAATTGTGAATACTTTCATGTAGAAAAGGAAGTACGTCGCCTTGTTTTCTTCTTCTCTCTTTTACGTAAAGGAGCACACAATGCATGGCTTCACGAACCAGACAGAACAGCGCCCCCACGTGTGTCTGCATTGAAACTACAGATTCATTCTTGAACACAGGTGGCAAAAGAAATATTTTAAATCCACCAGTATTCAATTTCAACAACTTTAGAACAGTTTAGGAAAAACTTTCCCAAGTGTTAAATAGGGGGTGTAATGTTTTATTGCATTCTTCAACAACAGCACTGTGTATCACATATTTATTATCAGAAATTAAAATATCTGAACACAGATTGACTTTAATCCTGTACAGGGACATTTCTAATCCATTAAAACGAATTTCCATCAATATTTCAAATGGATTATCAAGAATATGGAGATTATAGGAAAATATAGGATATTTTAAGTTATTAATGTGGCATTGCTTTATGCCATATCTTTAATGTTTGCATGGAAAGAAAATACCTTTCACCAATTGTAACTATTTCTACTCCAAACAACAACTGAAGCCAGTGTATTTCTAAAAGTCTGTATATAGTATAATAAGCGGTCAGTGCTGAAGACCTCTTTGTGTTTCTCCATCTCCTGGAGTTTTCTTGTCAATAAATCCTTCAGCCCGTCATATGCCTCCAAGGACATGTTCAAAGGACAGCCTAAAAAGGGGAAATGGGCAACGTTACATTGACAACAACGGTGACAAAGATACTGGCTTATGCACGCTCACCTTGTTCTATACATTTGTGATCATTTCATAACTTTGCATTCAAATAAATCACCATCAACTACATCAACTCGTGTCAAATAAGGAGCATGGGCCTTTATAGTTCAGTTGCATACATACTCTGTGTATCCAGGTCCTCCTCCATCTCTCTCTTAATACTTCTCAAAGATCCCGTCAGGCAACGGCAGTGGTTCCTCATCTCTTTGGTGACCATCTTCTTCTCCAAGTCCAGACGGCAGCATTTCTTAGTCAACGACACAGAATATTTTAAATCCACCAGGATTCAATGTGAACAACTTTAGAACGGTTTAGTTTGTTTTGATATAGTTATGACCATCATAACCGTAGTTATGATTCATCTTGAGCAAACCCTTTGCCTGTTGTGTTCACATCAGGCCAGAGGAGTTTACAAGGCAGGTGTCCTTTCTCAAAACACTGACGTGATGCATCAAGTTGGTATTTATTATGAACACAATATTATGCATTTGCCCTCTACGTCCTCTAGTGGGAATGAGCATCCTTATAAACGCACTGCTACAACTCCTTCAGTGTCATATTGCTTTATTAATTATGATGATAAGTTCATAGTAGATGCAAAAGTATAAGTATGTACAAAATATGATGCTGATCATTGTTGCTCCTGGATGGATCACCGCCAACCCAATTATGTTCAACAACTCCTGGTCCGTATGTGCCCTGTGAAAGGGTGTTTTATAAAGCACTGTGGACATGTTGCCATTTCTAAATAAACATGAATACAATGTTGTCCATAGTAACATAAGCACAGTCTCCTCAATGTGTTTCCACTTTCCCTTTTGACCCCACCATTGTATTATCAAGACAGACACCATATTAATGAATTCATAATTCATGTATTGGCACCACAAACATCATTCGTTCATTTATTCAATTCAAAGCTTCACACACCAAAGTCATAGTGTTATAATCACGCTGCCTGTGTTACATGTATTGTCCACTTGATGGCGCAGTAGAGCAAACGAAGCATCATGAAGCTTCGGTCCATGAGGGAACGAAAGCTTCATCTCTATCACTCCTCTTCACCCTTGTGGACCCCTAGTTTTAGGTCCAAGTGATATTTACATAAGTAAATTAGTCATATTTTTACTGGTTTCATTACAGATATTTGCACAGATTTGAATGTGTGGATGTTTGTTTTGTTAATTCTAAAAGTGATGGGGGTCCCTAATTATTGTACTGGAGGTATTTTTAATGTTGTGCATTGTACATTGTATAACTGCATATCACATTAGGCTTCCTGAAAACATGTTTTTTTTATTGACAATTGATAATATACAACATATTGAGGTAAACAGTAGCCACACACACACACACACACACACGCACACACACACAGCATAGCGGTACATCTGTTGTCAAAGCCCTTTTTTCATTTAAGCTAACCTAAAAGTTAGCCGTTATAATGTCCAATGTACTGGGAGGAGATAAGACAAATAATGTTGTTAGCGTTATATTTGTTTAAATTGCTATTTCCAATCTGTATAAGCTCATGTCTTCAGTGGTTGAGATACCAGAGAACCATGGCTGGGAGACGAAGGATCAATATCCACTTAAATGATGAAGACTCTGATGAAGACATGTTAAGAATCTCTGAAATGAGTTCTGAACCTGATGCTTTGATCACTTTACTGACTCAAAGCTGTATTTCATTCTTTTTGACGTTTCAGCCTGGACAGAGGCCAAAAGTGGATTTCCTTAAAGAATACAGACTACAAGTTGTATGATATTTTAATGAATAACTGATGCTTTCATCACTTTACTGACTCAAAGCTGCATTTCCACCTTTTTCCACCTGTTTCAGGGCAGGAGGCCAAACGTGGATTTTCATAAAAGATAGTTCTTGAACTTTCTGCAATAAATGTCACAGAACACCAGATTTCATGAAACAAGTGGATTCAATAGCATATTAGTCCCTGCACACACATTTTATAGGAACAATATAATATCGTAGCTTTTTTGGTAGACATCACTAGACACCTGAATGAACTGAATTTAAAGCTATAGAGCAAAGACAATTAAGTAAAGTGAAGTACTTTATTTTAAGTTAAACATTTTTCAAAACATTACTGCGATGCTCCAGACCTTTGCACGAGGACATTTCTTCCAACTGGACCTTGTTGAACATTAGTTGAATAGCCCTGCTTTGGATATGTCTGAGGAGTTAGCCAATAGATTCCTAGATACAATTATTTTTTTGAGTGACTTATCCTTAAAGTTGAACAGAATAGCTCATTATTCCACTTTGGACACTAGATGTTTACACCATTTGCTTTAGGGAGTCTCCCATAGATGTCCTTTACATTGGGATACACATTTAAGTGACTTTAACTAATGCCAGCCGTGTTACTTTTGTAAAGATACCGTTCCATAACAATTGCTCAGCTTAAAAACTAACCTGGACTATATTACATTATATATACCAGCAGTAAAGTGGTGAAAGTATCAGGTATTCATGAATATATGATGAAACTTGTTTCACTGCTTTTTTCAATGTTCTCTCAGGCTAAATGTTACGCAACATTGTAATAAGTGTCTGTAGCAACCAGCTGGACCGAGTGCAAAGTTTACTATGATCATTTTCATTCACAGACACAATATTAGTATATTAGATACACACTATTCAATTCAATTCAGTTTATTTTGTATAGCCCAATATCACAAATTACAAACTCCCCTCAGAGGGCTTTACAATCTGTACACATACGACATCCCTGACCTTTGACCTCACATCAGATCAGGAAAAACTCCCCAAAAATAACCTTTCACAGGGAAAAAAGACAATTAAGTAAAGTGAAGTACCTAACCCTAGGGTTAGGGTTCCCTTAACCCCTTATCCCTAACCCTAACCCTTCATTTGAGTGGTTTTGATTAAATACTTAATGCTCTTAATAATACTGTAACTACGGCTGCTAATATTTATAGTATTACCACTACTGCTACTAATACTACTGCTATTAATACCTCTAATACTACTACTTATATTACAACTACCACTTGTACTACTTTGACTACTCCAACTTTTTTTATTTAAAAAAACTACATTTGTAGTAGTGCTTAGAGGTGAATGGGTTAGAATCTGCCTCTGTTATACACAATTAAAGAAATGAAAAGGTGCATAAAAGGCATGAATACATAATGTAATGAAACAATAAAATGAGTACAAATTAAAGTACAAATTAAATAAGAAGTTGGGAGAAATTGAATAAAACAAACAGCATAGTAAAACCAGTAAGAGGATGGAGGGGGTGGGGAGGGGGGGGGGGGTCTTACAATTGTGTCAATGGTGAAGCAAGACTTAACATGGGGATAGAGTAACTTAATTATACTATAATTGTAGTAACCACTAAATTATCACGGTGAAACGTGCCATTCCAAAATTCAAACGATAAATAAGGCCAATCATAAATGATGCTCCTGAAAACAAGAATAAAAGGCAGGCAATGCATTTGAAATTATTACAAATAATTTAGTTTGGATCATTTGGGAATAATGCGGTGATGGGAAGGGGTTTAGGGGTTTAGGGGTTTAGGGGTTTAGGGGTTTAGGCTCCCAGAGTGCACTGGTTCTAAAATAACCTTCAGTTTACCCCGTGACATATTTTCAACATTCAGTATGTTGAAAAAAAGATGTAATACACAGCGCTATGCCATCCGTGTCTGATTTAATAATAATACATTTATTTATATAGCACCTTTAAAAACAGAGTTTACAAAGTGCTCTACATAGAAGCAAGATAAAAACATAACATCAATTAATCATTAATAGAGAATATATAACATTATATTATGAACGTACACTATATTGTGTTGAATATTTATTAAGTAACATTTTTAAAAGTATTTTTGAATGGATGCTAATTTTAACCCTAACCCCAAAACCACCGGGCGGCTCCTTATCTCTTTAAAGCCAAGTCGCCTCCTGGCTCCGCCCCCTTCCGATCCTCGTCCGACGCGAGCCGAGCCTCTCCGGAAAGTAACTCGTGGTCTCGTTTCATTGGCCAGCGGCTCGTCCAATGAGCGGCGGCCATCTGTGCAGGGCTTGTCCCCGTGCAGCGCTCAGGTTACAGCTCCTCCAGCCTTTAGCAGCCGGTTCTCTAACGAGCTCTCTTCACGCTGCCAGCATGAAGCTACCGGCCATTCTCGCCGCTTTCGCATGGATAGCCGTCACCGTCGAGGCCACCGTGCACTTCAAGGAGCAGTTCCTGGACGCAGGTGCGTTAAGTCCGCAGCTCCACGTCCTCCTTGTTCTACGTGTGAACGGTGGTGTTGTGGAAGTGGTGCCTCCACTGCCTTTCTAAACGGCGTCGCTCGGTGTAGTTTGTCTATAATTATCTGGCCTTTTGAAACGAAAAACACGTTTATTTTTAAAATAATGTCGCTGCATTCATGTAGCCGGTTAATAAAGGCTAGGCCACGATATGACTAACGGTCCACCGACAGGTAGTGTTGGCGGAAAGTAACCTAACGTGACCGCAGTAACGTAACGCTGCACCGTGCTAGTCCACCGGATGAATGCGTGCACATGCTTTCACTTCTGATACTGAGCCGTCTTCAGGCTTCCATATGTAATTCACTTCGTCGTTGTACTGTTTGGACCCTCTCTGTTCAATTGAACGTTACTTAGTTAATGTCCTCAATGTGTCGAACACTTTATAGACAAGCTGAGCTTGGATGGAAAATGTAAAAAAAAGAGCCAGTAGTCCCTGGTAAATACTTAGAACATATTTGAGTATTATAAAATATAAAAATGTGCACCAAACCGGTATCAGTTGAAATGTGTGCTTTTATTGTGAAGTCCTCTTCAAACTCAGTAGAGCAAGTGTGTGTCTGGATCCGGCAGCACAATGGATGTGTGTTGTGCAATGTGTTGACCAACAGGAAGAGCAGTCAGTAACCAGTTGAGTTGGCTTTCAGATGGATGGCAGAGCCGGTGGGCCGAGTCCAAGCACAAGTCGGACTACGGTCAGTGGAAACTGACCGCTGGGAAGTTCTATGGGGACGCCGAGGCTGATAAAGGTAATAATCATTTTTATATTGTCATGCAGGCAATTGATACACATCCTCGATAGTGACAGATCTGTCACTATTGCATTATGGTGTTATCATGCAAAAGGTTTGTGTATTTGACCTGCTCCAGGTACACCCACGACTAAGACAAGATATTTGTTTCTAAAGTATGTGCTGAGGATGGATCCAAAAATGGAAATACCTGCCTGTGGCAAAAGTAACTGTGCTGGAATGCTGCCGTGCGGCAGGTTTACTCATTTAGATTTTAATCTTGGAACATGTCGAGCTCCTTAAGCACTACAGTAATACACAGAGTATCTGGCATACCAAAAAAAAACATTTTATAATATAACCATTTTATAATGCCTATTAAAAACCTGGTCAAGAATACAAAACTGCAAACAAAAGCTTTGAGCGCTTGTCTCTAACGGCTGGTCACGCCCATTTGTCCAGGTCTCCAGACCAGCCAGGACGCCCACTTTTATGCCCTGTCGGCTCGCTTCGAGCCCTTTAGCAACGAGGGAAAGCCCTTGGTCATCCAGTTCACCATCAAGCACGAGCAGAAGATCGACTGTGGAGGTGGCTACGTCAAAATCTTCCCCTCTGACCTCGACCAGAGCAACATGCATGGGGACTCTCAGTATTACATCATGTTCGGTGAGTCATACTGGGCCTGTAGAGGCCGTTTGAGGGGAGAGCACTTGAAAGGATGTGCGACTCATTCTCACATTCAGCCGTTTTGAAATGTGACTGTGATCAAATGAATACCTTATTGTCTCCAGGGCCTGACATCTGTGGATACAGCACAAAGAAGGTTCACGTGATCTTCAACTACAAGGGCCAGAACCACCTCGTCAAGAAAGACATCAAATGCAAGGTAGCTACTGCGTAAAGCCTGTTTTGAAAAATGTTAGATTCTTGTAAACACAAATTTAGGAATGTTTACTCTCTCCTAAATGCTCTTTACCTCCCTCTCTCCAGGATGACGAGCTGACCCACATGTACACACTGATCCTGAATCCGGACCAGACATACGAGGTGAGGATCAACAACGAGAAGGTGGAGTCTGGCTCTCTGGAGGACGACTGGGACATGCTGCCCGCCAAGAAGATCAAGGACCCAGATTCCAAGAAACCCAGCGACTGGGACGACAGGGCCAAGATCGACGACCCCAATGACACCAAGTCTGAGGTAGGAGATCAGGCCCTCGTGGGCATTGCTCAAAAGTTATCCCGATAACTCCATAAACAGGACTCGTATTACAGGCCTCTTGGTTTCTTTCCAGACCCAGCTAACACTTCCCTGTGGCAGATAGAGAAAGTTCTCTGAAATCTAAACCAAATGATGCACTGGAAAACGTTATAGCTGTTGTCTTGATCATGTCACATTGTTGGCTTGAGGGAAACACAAATCACCTCAGAGTAGTGGGCTAAAGTTACACTAAGTTAGTTGTTGGGTGGCCAAATCGATATTGCCTTAATTTGAGATAATAAACCACTGAAATATGTCTGAGAACTGTAAGATATGTTCAGAACTCGAGTCCCGTGGCCGCAGGAAATCCAGGATTCAATTAATTAAAGTTTAACAATATTTAATGGCAAAGATAATGACAAATAGCATTCACGATCGTGGATTTTAATTTTCTTAATCAGTGTGACCTTATTTTGCAATAAGAGGCAACTTGAGTAGAAGGGCAAACCCATCATCAGCACTCATTTGATTGGCAGTAGTTCTAAATACATTTGAACCCAGCTTTAATGAATTGAAAAATCCAGGCTCGTCAAATAATCAACAATCAAGTCGTGCTACTTGAGCTTTTCATGTACAGGACCAGGTCACATCCCTGCTTCATGGCGTGCAGTGTTGTGGCATTGTGTTTTTAACACTTTAGGACTTGAGTGGTAACTCTATTTCTGCTCCATTCCCAGGAATGGGACAAGCCAGAGACCATCCCTGACCCTGATGCCACGAAGCCTGATGACTGGGATGTGGACATGGACGGGGAGTGGGAACCTCCCGTGATCACCAACCCAGAGTACAAGGTGCAGCTCTCATAGCTGAGGGCAGGGCTGGAGCTTTTCATAGAAAGAATGATTGATCACCATTTGAAATCCTTTTAGCAGTGTTTGTATATTGTTTTAGACTTTGGTTAAGTGATAGAATTAGTCTGATAAGCTGTACCATCACTAGTACTAACCTCTCATGTCGCTTTTGCAGGGGGAGTGGAAACCCAATCAGATTGACAACCCCGACTACAAAGGAGCCTGGGTCCACCCTGAGATTGATAACCCAGAGTACACTCAGGACGCCGCGATGTACAAATTCGATAACATTGGAGTACTGGGCCTGGATCTGTGGCAGGTAAGGATTATTACTCACCCAATGAGAGTTGTAATAACAGTCACCAAACCCATGTATACACGAAGACTTGTTTTGTATATGCACTCGAGGAATTAACCCTCATGTGATTGTCTTTTTTCAGGTTAAATCTGGCACCATCTTTGACAACTTACTGATCACTGACAATGTCAAAGAGGCAGAAGAGTTTGGGAAGGAAACCTGGGGAGCTACTATGGTAAGGCTGTATATCAATGCTGCATGTAGAGCCTATTATACACTATACTGTGCATTCGCAACATTTTTGTTGACTTAGATCCCATATGTGCCTAGTTATTTTTAAATGATATAAATAATGACTAATGCTTATGAAACCAATGTTTCATTGTAAGTACCTGTTAGAAGTGAAGAAAAGCAGCCTGAAGTTCCTGCAAAGA
The DNA here is from genome assembly GCF_009769545.1 of Cyclopterus lumpus. Lineage (NCBI taxonomy): Eukaryota > Metazoa > Chordata > Actinopteri > Perciformes > Cyclopteridae > Cyclopterus > Cyclopterus lumpus. The sequence goes on from NC_046969.1 coordinate 37,959, forward strand.
CACTGGGCTGTGTTCCAATACGCAATACACCATACTGTTTAGATTTAGCATGTCCCAATACCTCGTATGTTTAATGTAGCAAGTAGTGTGTCCACATGTAACAGTGTCTGTCTTTTTAAGGGCAGCTGCAGTATGTACTAAAACGCATAAAGAAAACATGCCATTTATAATGCAGTGTGGGCTTGATTCCCAGTAGCACTACTTCCTGCTTGGTTGGTTTTGCGCTACCAACTTGTACCTGTTGATCAGGGTTGACTGGTAAAGCACATCAGGAGGCAGTAATTGTTAGGTGTGGCCGAGAGAGCCATGTGTAGGGAACTGACATCCCAGATTTCATTTTATTTTTTTAAGTGATTTTTATATTTAAAAAGATCTTGAAAATTGCTCTGATTTGAGAGATTGGATGGCGTCCTAGCGTAGCATGTTGAGCTAGTCCTAGCTCGCAGGCTAGCTCCTAGAAGGATTACGCTAGGCCTAGCTCACAGGCTAGCTCCTAGAAAGATTACGCTAGGCCTAGCTCACAGGCTAGCTCCTAGAAGGATTACGCTAGGCCTAGCGCACAGGCTAGCTCCTAGAAGGATTACGCTAGGCCTAGCTCACAGGCTAGCTCCTAGAAGGATTACGCTAGGCCTAGCTCACAGGCTAGACAGAATAGTATTTTTGAGTGAAAGAAATGCATGTTGGACATGAAGAAAATATATTTCTTTATTGAATCTCAAATAAGTTCGACAGTGACTTCAAATTACCTGCACGTCAAATTACTTGCACGCGTTTTGAGATAAGTCATCAAAGAGTATTCAGCGTTGTCAACTCAAACCCAACTTGTCTTCTTGGCCCACCAGGGACCAGAGAAGAAGATGAAGGAGGAGCAGGAGGACATGGAGAGGAAACTGAGGGAGGAGGAGGAAGACAAGAGCAAGAAGACGGACACTGATGGTGATGCTGAGGACGAGGAGGAGGAAGATGACGAGGAGGAGGAGGAGGAGGAGGAAGAAGAAGAAGAAGAAGAGGAAGAGGGCGAGCACAATGAGGAGACAGACGAGGACGCCAGGACAGAAGGGGAGGACAGCGATGCCAAAAAGAGGGACGAGTTGTAAAAGAGGATACCGGTTGGTGGACTGTTCCCTTCTAAACCGACAGAAAATCAGCAAAAGCCCTATGGACTGGCCTTTAATACAGCAGCCTTTTATTCAGGTGTAGGGGCGAGGGGGTGGTGGAAGGTGGTCAGGTCAGATTTAAATTTTTTTTTTTTTTTTAGGATTCCCTTGTTTTTTAGCTTTCAAATTAGAGAAGGGTATTCGTGTTAATTTCCCTTTTTTATTTGTCTGTCTGCTTTGGTCGAATGTTCGAATTGTGTGCGTTTGTTGCGATTCCTGGTTCATGCACTTTTTATTCCTCCTGTGTGATTTAGTACCATTTTTTTATTTTTATTGACCCCTTCATAATTTATTCAATCATTACATTGATTCCCTGAAAACAAGTCATTTTCTAAAGCTCTGGCTCTGATTTGGGGCATATGTCCTTCCTGCAACTCTGTGTGTGACTCTGTGTGACTGCATTAAACAAACTGATTCTTACTATCGCCATTTTCTTGTTCTGAATGAGTGACTGTGGGCTCACACTGCTCAGTTTCAGTGAATAAAATTGAAGCTGCTCTACAAGGTGAAGCCTGTTTTCAATGGTTTTGGTCGTTTTTTAAATTTATGTAGAGGAGACATTTTACAGGTGATTGGTGGCCGAAGCAGCAAGCGTCCGCCCTTGTTTCTACATTTTCAGTATCCGTACCACTTGATACTCGAGTTTCAGTACACCGAAACAACCCAAACGATGCGCTGTAAATCACTTGTATAGTATACCCTTGAATACCTTATTTGTGACTGTTCGCACTGTTAGCTGCTAGCCTCTGGTAGATATGCTCTGAATCTTGTGTATAGCTCATTTAAAAAAAAAAAAGGCTGAAGAAAACCTTTCCCAATCAAGTCACAGGGTGCATCCCAAGTCTCTAATTGCCAGGCAACAGCTGGAGAGACTTGACGGAGTTTGTGTCTGAACACATGATCAGTGGAACAGAATTGTTTCCTGATCGGACAGTTTTTAGCGAACATTATAATAAAAATCCTCTTAAAATATTGATAAAAATGTGTTGCTAAATGTGTTAATGGTGTGCATTCTACCGATGCGTTTGTATGTCTCGTCTTTTTAATTCTTATTGGGACATGATAAAATAACCTACAATATGATTATGGTTTCTCTTCAACACTGGAATTATTTGTTTGGCTCAGGTTAAACTTAAATAATATAAATCATCAAACCTGAGACTGAGGAATGATCAGCCTCACGTGACTGAATGGAAATGACGAAACATGATGTTAAACGTGTTTCCGCTCTCCAGCTCTCTCTGACTTTAATTATATCCAATTATATTCCCTCAATAAGTTAGAGGGAAATACCAGATCAAGAAAAGAATATTCTTTTTTTTAAATGAAGAAAGTTGTTTGAAGTCCTTTTGTTGTTTAGATGGACATATATTTTAACCAGATGGTGAATCAGAAAACAAATCAAATATGTAACTTGAGTTTAATCTGTGATCCGTCTTCACTCTGGTATGAAACTCCAGCGATTAGTCCGATCAGCTGCAGCGTCCAATCAAATAACTGATGGACAATGAGGGGGCGTGTCCAATCAAATAACTGATGGCCTATGAGGGGGGCGTGTCCAATCAAATAACTGATGGACAATGAGGGGGCGTGTCCAATCAAATAACTGATGGACAATGAGGGGGCGTGTCCAATAAAATAACTGATGGACAATGAGGGGGTGTGTCCAATCAAATAACTGATGAACAATGAGGGGGCGTGTCCAATCAAATAACTGATGGACAGTGAGGGGGTGTGTCCAATCAAATAACTGATGAACTGTGAGGGGGCGTGTCCAATCAAATAACTGATGGACAATGAGGGGGTGTGTCCAATCAAATAGCTGATGGACTATGAGGGGGGCGTGTCCAATCAAATAACTGATGGACTATGAGGGGGCGTGTCCAATCAAATAACTGATGGACTATGAGGGGGCGTGTCCAATCAAATAACTGATGGGGGCGTATCCAAAAACACTTCCTGGAAGCCCACTCCTCCTCAACAAGAGCTTTGGGACGGCCGTTAACATGGCGGCTCCGAACAACTTCGGTTTAAGCGAGGAAACGGCAATTAAGAGACTTGGGAAGTACCCATAGAAGTGTACATTGAGATCTGGAAAATGTCTGATCCAATAATCACACAATCCTCTGAATCAGCCAAAGCCTTTGATGTCAACTTTCTAATACTTTACACTTTTTGATAGTTTATGCTGTGAACACAATTTGGTAAGTAATCAATAAAAGTATTGAGGTTACATTATTACCTTTTAACGAGATACAGCGAAGCATCAAGTCCGTGAAGCGAGAACAAAGTCACACTTAGATGAGACAATGGTTCCCTACCGCCCCACCAGGTCTGTGGTCTATGGTGGGGCCACAGTCCAGGTCTCGTAGTCCTTGAGGGGCCCAGTTCCAGCTCCTTCCTGTTTATCAGCGCCTCTGTTCATCTCAACGTGAAAGCGGCCACGTGTCGTGCCTCGCTTCCGCCGGTAGGTGTCGCTGTTGCGCCCCCACTCTGAGACCGCTGAGTCACGTTCACCTGATTCGGTCCTGTGAGGAAGAAAAGAGCGGTGACAGGCGACAGGCGACAGGCGACACACTGCCGTCAGTCCCCTGGTTTCTGCCCCAGCTGCCTCTCGCACTGCGTCGGAAGATGCTGACGGTGACGGTGAAGACCCTCCAGCAGCAGACATTCAGGGTCGAAATAGACCCAGAACTCACGGTGAGTAACGGTAGAAGTTAACGGTGAGGCCGGCACAGAGCACCGTAGAACGGGGGGGCTAATATTAAGACGACACACTGGAGAGACTTATTCAGCTCATTGAACACATTGTAAAGTAGCGTGTTATATGTGTGTGGCGGTCAGCGACTCGGGGGTCTCACCAGGTCACGTGGGGTAGTGCGTGGAAGCGCGGTCCCTTCAAAGTAAAAGCGTAACACCTGTCACGCAATGACACGCATACCAAAGCACACGCCACACTAGAAAGAACAACCGAAGGGACGCTTTAATTAGCCAAGCAGGACATTCACATGGCGAGGCTGTTGCCTAGACCTAGGGGGAGGGTGTGGGGTGGGGTGGGGGGGGTCCTGATCTGACCTGATCTGACCTGATCTGACCTGATGTGAGGTCCTGGGACAGGGATGTCCTATGTGTACAGATTGTAAAGCCCTCTGAAGCTAATTTGTGATTTTGGGCTAAACAAAATAAACTGAATAGACTTGAATTAACAAAAGATCTTATGTTAGTTTCTTCTGTTTATGTTTGTCAGGTGGAAGCCCTGAAGGAGGAAATAGAGAAGGACAGAGGAAAAGATGCATTTCCTGCTGCAGGACAAAAACTAATCTATGCAGGTGACTTTGAAAGAGATGCAGACTTCTTATTAGATACAGAAAGATCATATTCTGTTACATCGAGGACCCGCAAACTGCCATTGGTATTTGTTAAAATGATGTATGGGGACAACTCAACACACATTTCTTTCAACTTTTTACTCGTTTACTTTTAACTTTCAAAAGCATTTCAAAATAAAATGATGGACTGGATGAACCAAATGCTTTTAAAAATATTATTGTTGAGAATATTCACTGCATTATTGGGTGGTTATTAACACCCAACCTTCTTTGGACAGGAGTTTGTGTCACATTAGTTGTCACGGTGTACATTATAGTAAATACCAAGTCATTGCAGCACATTAAGGTCCTGTTTGTAGGATTTATTTTTAGACTACAATATTCATAACTATGTTTTCAGTAGTGGATAATCAACTCACACTAAGAACTGTTTTGTATTTGTTACCTTAAAATTCATATCTACATAGTTTTCCCATATGAAGGACTATTGTAGCTTCTTAATACATTTGTGATTTCTCCACAGGCAAAATCCTGAACAACGACACACCGCTGAAAGAGTACAACATTGATGAGAAAACCTTTGTTGTGGTCATGGTTTCCAAGGTTAGTGTCTCTTTGGTCACTCAACTTTTATATTCTCTTATTACATCCAGGCTTTTACTTTTTTCTTCATGGTCGCTATTAAGCTAACGTCAATGGTGCTCAAGACTTCCTCTGTAGACATTTCCCATTAAAAGCCTTGAAACACGTACTTGGAGTACAGGAGTTTCTAGGACCATAGCTTAACAATGGTCAAAGTAGAAGGAACCAATTAAAATGGTGTTTGTGTTTAAAAAGAGAAGCACAGGTGTGTAATGTCACAGTACAGGTGCAACAGCCCGGTCAAGTTGAGTGAAATAACCAATGGCATGCTTCCACCGTTGGTTCTCAAATGTCTTTGCAGCCTAAACCAGCCCCTGCAGCTGCAGCAGCTCCAGCACAAGGACCCTCCACGGCGACACGTGCGGCGTCTGCACCCACGCACGCCCAACGGTCGGCCGCTTGCTTCGAGGCCCCGCCCCCAGTCCCAGACAACAACCCCCCGGCTTCTCTCAAAGCAACAGCAGCCCCGGACCCTGACTTAGCCCCGGACTCAACACCGGCCCCGGCTTCAGCTGCCACCCTGGCCTCTGATCCAGCACCAGCTCCCGAGGCTGCTGCGGACTCCCCCACCCCTACTACCCAGCCAGAAGAAAAGCTGAAGGATGACCGCGAGAGCGAACCATCCGCCACTTCCGAAGTCCTTCTCACTGCTGCCAGGTTAGGAGGAAACCTATGTTTATGGACATTATGTTGTCTGGTAGTCTGAGAAATGGCCTCTGTTAGCTGGAAAAGCTTGTGTACAGTCACAGGAACCACAGGTTTAGATGGTTCCTTTCTTTTGAACAAGTTCTAATGAAAATACTTAAACACAGCTTTCTACAGAGTCAGGATTGGTGTGTGTGTGTTTTCAACAGAGATTTATTTAATTATTTATTATTTGCCCAATACTTTGGTTTAGGACCAAATACCTGCAACACTAACGACATTGCCATCTGCCTCACTGAGCTAGCTCAACTTCTTGTGTAAAAAAAAGACCCCAAAAGATGAATGCTCACTGTAATCGTATGTGTCTTATTTCTCTCAAAGCCTCGTAGATGAACTGGGTCTCCTTGAAGAAGCAGCGTCTATACTGGGTAATGCCTCTGCTGGGATTGTATGCCCTTCTGTTTTCACCGAAAATTACCACCATATGCGTTATGCTTTGCTTTTTTGTTTGGTTTATAGAGTGTAAAAGCCAGTATGACGTGTGGTCCAACCACATGGAAGGACAAAGCACACAGTCGGATGGGGTCTGAAGTGTCCCCAATGGACAAGAAATGTTTTAAAGGGGGGGGCGGAGCTTTAATGAAACAGGATTTCTCCATCTAGGTTTCTGTTGGACAACGTTAGTACAGTATGTGACCGCTTTACAAATGTACTTTTAATTAATGCATTTTTTTACATGAACTTGGACTGATCGTAAAATTCAGACATTTATTCCATTTAAAAGAAAAAAAAGCTGAGCTTTCTTTCCTGCCATAATAATTTTTTTGATACACACACACACACACACACACACACATACATACACACATCGTTAACATCTGTAGGCCGAGACCCATAGGGTTGGTTTCTGGTGAGGGGTGGCCTCTGTTACATGTATATGGGGACTTCCAGGTCACCACAGGGAACTAGAAGCAGTCTTTGACCTGCGTTACCCGGTTTCAAAGTTACTTAAGTGGATGTTCAGGTCGTTCATATCAATTCAGATTCAGACATTTAGTGCCACAATAACTCAGGTTATTATGGGAAGTACTAGCAGCTAATGCAGCATGAGCCTTTGTGCTACAAATTCACCAACATAATGAAAGGGCTCAAATGATGGTAAATGTAGTGCCATAATACAAGTTTCTCATTGAGTTGACCTCATGTACCTTTCTCGTGGTCTCCACAGTGACGGGTCCAGCCTACGAGAACCTGGTGTCGGAGATCATGTCCATGGGTTACGAGCGGGAGCAGGTCGTCGCCGCGCTCAGAGCCAGTTACAACAACCCGGACCGAGCAGTGGAGTATCTACTCACCGTGAGGGTTTAACCAGCCCGGGGGGGGGGGGGGTCCATTCCTTCTGTATTCCAAAGGTGTGAAGTGAATGTTTATGAACTGCAGGGTATTCCAGCAGAGGCCGGTGATCCGCCACCCCAGGAGCAAATTGGACCAAGTGCTCCGTCCAACCCCCCCGCCCCTGCTACGCAAGAACTCCAACAGCCCCCAGCGACCGTAACACACAGTAAGAGCACAACTCTATTGATGCAGCTATATGGACTCAGGGCCGCTGTCAATGAGGACTGAGGCCAATATAACCAGGAGGAGCACGATTAAGACAAATGGGTTTTGACAGGGAACGTATCTTTTGGTTTGTGTTGGAAAAACTTCAGAAATGAATGACCTTTCACGTTAGAAACTGGACATTGCATCTGTTCATTGCACGCGTCTAAACTAGTCTACAGGCAACCATAGTGACCTTTTTTTGATAGGCACCATTTTAGATTTGTTTCCAGTCAGATATTATTGCGTTTAAATGGTGACTTTGCTGTTGTAAATATTTCTGTTGCTGCTTAAGAAACACCAACAATTTGATTTGGAATATAAATGAATTCTATTCCCTTTTTTTAATATAATATTAAGAATAATCTCAATCCAAGGGGTTAGGGATTAGGCCTGTCTACTACCTGGTTCCAGAGTTTAGTCCTGAGCAGAGTAGAGTTTGCTCCGTTGTGTCTGTCGTTGGCTCTTGTCATTACGTGTTGACTGCAAAGAAGCAAAAGAACAACATGACTCTGTTGGTTCCTCAGATGTGGTTAAAACACAAATGGACTTTTAGTTCATGTGACCTGTGAATGTTTGGTTGAAAATGACATCATACTCCTTTTTCATTGAGGGGGAAAAGTACCGTAACATCGGTTGGACAATGCACTCTGTAATTGGAATAAGCTAATGGTTATTAACAGTGGTAAACACATTGTCGTCAACCTTAGAAAGATAACATGCTAGTAGATGGTTGGTGATATGGTCCGGCTAACTTCTCTTCATAGTTAGCACGAACAAAACAACACTACTTTCACGCTGCGGTTGACCAAGTTTGTTTTGTTTGTTTGCCACACATTGTTTTTTTTTTTACACGTGTGTCTGTTCAGCGCTGATCAGTTCATGCTGGAAATCTGATATTTACCACATTAAAAAAACAATGTGTGAACAGCCGAACAGATAAAAAGGGCTGCTAAAGGAAGTAACACGCGTTATCCTTGGGACTGTGGGCTCTTCCTATTGGCTTTCAGAACTCAGGTCCCTACAAGAGATGGCTGCAGTTGGACCATTCCCAATTGTAGGCAATGTTGTAGATCAGTGAGCAGGACTGCTTCATGGCAACAGTGTTTTACTAAACGACACCGGCAGTAACCAGCGCGCCTCCTCTCCAGCAGGGCCAGCGTCCGGCAGCCAGCCTCCCTCTGGCGGTGGAGGCTCCGTCTCCACGGGGAACCCTCTGGAGTTCCTGAGGAACCAGCCTCAGTTCCAGCAGATGAGACAGATCATCCAGCAGAACCCGGCCCTCTTACCGGCCCTTTTGCAGCAGCTCGGCAGAGACAACCCACAGCTGCTGCAGGTACCACACCGGCACACTCACCAGTATCTATTTCATTTAAATGCACTATTTTGCACTAGAGTGAAAAATGTGAGGCCCTTGTGTGTTGAGAAAGTCCTCCTACTTCTTCAGCTAAATAACGTCTTTAAAAAGTCTCTTGCTAAAACAGGCTGTTTTTCTTTTTAGAGTTACATGGTTCTCCCAGGAACATATGATGATCTTATAGAATATCATGCATTGCTAAAGATTTAACCAGCCAACAGAATATACAGGAGTTCAAATGCTACATACACAATAATGCAGCAGTAATATTAATCCAGAAACATATATAGTTGTAAAACACTGTCAGGGAACAGTTTACCACATAATACTTGATAAAACATCTGACAAAATGATGTCATCCTGTTAACCATGTTGACTGTCTACTGTTTGAATGGTTCTTTGATCTATAATAGTAATCAGCTGTTCTGTATCATTTGTGCTACACTCTTAGCAATAAAGGTTCCAATAGAACCCTTTCAGAGGCTTTTACTGAGAAACCAACAGAAAGGGTAGAACCATCTGTGAAAGGTTCCACAAAATGTTGGAACCTTCTATGGTCTAATGGTTCTGCCCAGAACCCTTTTCGGGAGGTTCTATTCAGAACCTTTCCACATTCTAAATGTGCTAAGAAGAATCCACCTAGCGGGCTCTACAGAGACCCTTTTGTATTCCAAAGGTTGGATATAGAATACACTCGGGGCTTCTGTCGAGAACCATGCTATATTATGGCGGTTGCATCTAGAATCCACCTGGAATCTTTGTGGTTCCCAATCACAGTTTCTGATGGATTGCGGGCGTTCTCTTTTAACACCCATGCTTTAAAAAAAATCCTTGAGGAACTCGTTCTTCTGACGAAAAGGGTTCTCTCTATGGAACACCTAGTTTTACAAAGAACCCTTGAAAAACCCTTTCTTTAAAAAGAAAAAGGATCTTCATAAGCAAACGGTTCTGGGTAGAACTTCAGCCATTTAGGAACAACCCGTTTGGAACTTTTATTTCTAAGAGCGTAGGGACTGGGAACCTATATGTTAGCTATTTGTAGTATTTACATTGGATGTATGACTTGCAGCAAATCACGCAGCACCAGGAGCATTTTGTGCAGATGCTGAATGAGCCACGAGGTGGAGACACGGCAGGGGAGGGAGCCGAGGCCCAGGGGGCCCCACAGACGAACTACATCCAGGTCACCCCACAGGAGAAGGAGGCCATTGAGAGGGTCAGTTACCTCCTCCTATTTTGGTCAAAGGGTATGATGGGCAGTCACAGAGCCTCGTGACCCATAAGTGCAATGAGTGAACTGAGCCATGGGTTATATTTGTCAAAAATCTGCTGTATTTCTTGTTGCATCGTGTTTACAGGTTCAAACGAGGTTCATAAAGACATCAACCGTTGTGCAGAACAGAACTATTTAAGACGTACGCTATAGTGTACAACAACAATAATTTACTACATTAACATCATGCTGTATTAAAGAAGACTTGAAACTGAATATTGAGACCACAAACTCATGTTTACAAGGTTTACTGAGGGAATAAATGAAGAGTAATTTTGTCATAGACTTCTACACAACCAGAGGAGTCGCCCCCTGCTGGTCAGTAGACAGAATGTACGTTTAAGGCACTTCAGACTGGCGGCAAACTTTATTACTTCTGTCAACAAAAGGCAGCGCAGACCAGATCCACCCCTTCTGTTCTTACCTTTCTCTTTATCAGCACTAAGGTCTAACAAGACCAGTACCGAGATGAGTCCTTTATCAGCACTAAGGTCTAACAAGACCAGTACAGAGATGAGTCCTTTATCAGCACTAAGGTCTAACAAGACCAGTACAGAGATGAGTCCTTTATCAGCATTAAGGTCTAACAAGACCAGTACAGAGATGAGTCCTTCATCAGCACTAAGGTCTAACAAGACCAGTACAGAGATGAGTCCTTTATCAGCACTAAGGTCTAACAAGACCAGTACAGAGATGAGTCCTTTATCAGCACTAAGGTCTAACAAGACCAGTACAGAGATGAGTCCTTCATCAGCACTAAGGTCTAACAAGACCAGTACAGAGATGAGTCCTTTATCAGCACTAAGGTCTAACAAGACCAGTACAGAGATGAGTCCTTTATCAGCACTAAGGTCTAACAAGACCAGTACAGAGATGAGTCCTACTTTCTCAAGGATCTTAGAGAGGAAGGGAAGGTTAGAGATCGGTCTGTAGTTAGCCAACACCTCTGGATTAAGAGTGGTCTTCTTCAGGAGAGGTTTGAACTGGTGGAGGCTTTTTGGTAGGGCCATCCAATCAATTTCAGCAAACATCCCAGAATGATTGAATGCAAAAAAGTATCAAACACGCGTTTCTACTTTGTAGTTAAATATTTAACATTTATTCCAACACTGACATAATAAGGACATCGTATTCATACAATTCAGTATATATATATATATATATATATATATATATATATATATATATATATATATATATATAGCCTGTTTTTGTCCACCTCCTCGTTGTGTTTCTTCTCCTCAATGTGTCCGTCGTCCAGCTGTTAGAGACGTTCACTTTGCCCAATATGTCTGCTTGAGGAGTTCTCACGTGTGTCCTGGTGTTCTCATGTTCTCATGTGTGTTCTCATGTGTGTCCTGGTATTCTCATGTTCTCATGTGTGTCCTGGTGTTCTTATGTGTGTCCTGGTGTTCTTATGTGTGTCCTGGTGTTCTCATGTGTGTCCTGGTGTTCTTATGTGTGTCCTGGTGTTCTCATGTTCTCATGTGTGTCCTGCTGTTCTCATGTTATCACGTGTGTTCTCATGTGTGTCCTGGTGTTCTCATGTTCTCACGTGTGTCCTGGTGTTCTCACGTGTGTCCTGGTGTTCTCATGTTCTCACGTGTGTCCTGGTGTTCTCACATGGGTCCTAGTGTTCTCATGTGTGTCCTGGTGTTCTCATGTGTGTCCTGGTGTTCTCATGTGTGTCCTGGTGTTCTTATGTGTGTCCTGGTGTTCTCATGTGTGTCCTGGTGTTCTTATGTGTGTCCTGGTGTTCTCATGTGTGTCCTGCTGTTCTCATGTTATCACGTGTGTTCTCATGTGTGTTCTCATGTGTGTCCTGGTGTTCTCACGTGTGTCCTGGTGTTCTCACGTGGGTCCTGGTGTTCTCACGTGGGTCCTAGTGTTCTCACGTGTGTCCTAGTGTTCTCACGTGTGTCCTGGTGTTCTCATGTGTGTCCTGGTGTTCTTATGTGTGTCCTGGTGTTCTCATGTGTGTCCTGGTGTTCTCATGTGTGTCCTGGTGTTCTCATGTTCTCATGTGTGTCCTGCTGTTCTCATGTTATCATGTGTGTTCTCATGTGTGTTCTCACGTGTGTCCTGGTGTTCTCACGTGTGTCCTGGTGTCCTGGTGTTCTCACGTGGGTCCTGGTGTTCTCACGTGTGTCCTGGTGTTCTCACGTGGGTCCTGGTGTTCTCACGTGGGTCCTGGTGTTCTCACGCGTGTTCTCATGTTCTCACGTGTGTCCTGGTGTTCTCACGTGTGTTCTCATGTTCTCACGTGTGTCCTGGTGTTCTCACGTGTGTTCTCATGTTCTCACGTGTGTCCTGGTGTTCTCACGCGTGTTCTCATGTTCTCACGTGTGTCCTGGTGTTCTCACGTGTGTTCTCATGTTCTCACGCGTGTCCTGGTGTTCTCACGCGTGTCCTGGTGTTCTCACGCGTGTCCTGGTGTTCTCACGCGTGTCCTCATGTTCTCACGTGTGTCCTGGTGTTCTCACGTGTGTCCTGGCGTTCTCCTGTTATGTCCCTTCCGCCCGTTACTGTCCATGCTGGTTCTGTCCCCGTTGATTTTACCGGGTCGGTGTTCTTGGAAGAGACGTCCTCGCGCTCGCCGTCATGTCGTTAAAAAAGAAAACAAAAGAAGAGAAGAAGGCGCCTGACGAGAACGTGCAGATTTGGGCCAGATGACTTCGGCCCAAAGCTGAACCTATTTTAAATGCTGATTGGCTAAATTGTGTATCACTCATTCATATCTTTAATCAGTAATTGGCTAAGCTGCTTCTTAGGGGTCTAAGAAGCAGCTTAGCCTCTTCTGGGCCAGAACGATTCGTCCCCAGCTCAGCTGAGACGTGCAGACAGGCGGAGAGGACGTGCAGGAAAAGCATAGATCTTATTTTACAAATATTACTGGGTATATTCCATATCTCCAAAACACAAATATTAAATATAATTAATATTATTACAATAATATTTTTACATTTACAATAATATTGTTATCCTGGGTTTAATTACAGCTACTTTTGATGTTGAACATGTGTTTCAGTTAAAAGCACTGGGCTTCCCTGAAGGCTTAGTCATCCAGGCCTACTTCGCCTGCGAGAAGAACGAGAACCTAGCCGCTAACTTCTTGCTGCAGCAAACATGGGACGACGAGTAGCCGAGCGTCGCCTGACGTGTCCACCAGAGGGCTGCAGAGCAGGCGGCTACACAAGGTCCACCGGGGGAACAAGAGAAGACAACTTTCTCAGGCCGTGTGACTGCGTCTGATGCTGTGGCTGAAGGCGGCGACGTGCCGCTCAAAGGTTCCTGCGCTTCCTCCCGTCATACAGACGTGATGGTCGTCACGCGAGGAAACGACGCCAACGGTCTGCATCACCTTTACATGAGGAAGCCCATTTCCTCCAGTCAAAAGCCTTGATAATAACAATACCCCATGGTAAGTCATACTTACAAATTGTGACATAAAAAGTAATAGCTTTGTCGAAATTGGCGCCTAAAATGTCATAATTCTGAGATATAAATTGATAGATTTGAGATAAAGTTGTATTATATATAGTTATGTGTGGTTCTATCAGATGGAACACGACATCCACACAACAAAAGAAAAACAAGAGGAAATGTTAGGATAATAACTCCTAATTTTGACTTTTAAAAATGACTCATTTTGACTTACTTTCTTTTCTTTGCATCATTATTTTTGACTTATGGGGAAGCACCCGGGGCAAAAACTTGTTGGTTAATTTAAAGATGTTGGACTATTTTGCTTTTACACATTCAGAATGAACAATGAAGGTTTGAGCACGGAGTATTTCATCCAATTTAGAGATGTTTTGCTTCCATAACATAATCCATAACACTTCTTTCAGACGAGAAAAGAAAACAGATATTTTACTGCTTTGTCCATTTGTGACTGCTAGGGTTGCAAAGGGGCGGAAAGTTTCCATGGGAATTTTTTTGCAAGAGCATATAACAGGGAACTTAAATGTAGTTGAGAACAAGACTATGCACACCGAGCTCAGCTGGTCCCTGAATGCAGCTGGTTGGGAACATTGTCTGACAGAAACATAAACATAAAACGTTCTGTTGTTTCTGAACGTCTTTGTCATCAGTGTTGTCTGAACGTTTCAGCCCTTTGTCTGGCAAGTGTGGGAGCGCCGAGTGGCGTAGAGGCCAAGAGCGGTATTGCAGACAGATAGAGATTTCAATTATAGCTGCAACATATTGAAAAAAATAAATGAACTAGTTTATATTTTGGAGCTGTGAACTTAGTTCAACATTTTGAATTATGAACTGAACTAGCTCATGTAGAAAGTGAACTTTCCCAACACTGTTTGTCATTAGCATATTGATTACTTGGTAAACTGAAGCCATGTTCATTTTAATACCAAGTTTATTTGTATACAGTAGACTAACTTGTTACAGCAGTGAGGAGGACGTTGATGAGGTCCAGGAAGAAAGCGTTTAGACCTGAAAGGATTCAGGGAAAAACACCCCAAAAACAATGTGGGTTGGGGGTGTGATCATAGGGAATACACCTTTTTTATTCAACGTTCATGTTTTTGTTGTTCGATGAAAGAATAAAGTTCTACTCACAAAATGTCAAAAATGTCATTTTTAAAAGTTGTATTATAAATGTCTGCTTATGACAAGTTAAATACAGTTAAATTACCCCAAAATTCCCAGTTTATTCCTGTTAATTCCCGTGGAAAGTTTCCAACTTTGAATATTCCCGGAATTTTGCAACCCTAGTGTCTGCAGATTTCTCCTAAATTCAACAAAAGTTACCGTTGGATAATTCCTGATTCAAACATATCAGAAATATTAACTTGTGTTAATCAACTGGGGAAGTGTCATGGCCATTGATTCTTCATTTCCACCCTATTCGCCTGAAGTATCTTCAAAAAGTTCTCAAAAGGGTGTTTTTCTAAATGATCCAGAAATATCTACAACAAACTCAAGTTTCATTCCTCAGAATATAGTGTGTGTCCTCCACCACTTTTGCCCTTTATCACCGGTCCTGTTCGTGACCTTCATGGACAGGATATCTAGGCGCAGCCAGGGGGCGGAGAGGATCCGGTTCGGGAGTCTCGGGATCGCCTCTCTGCTGTTTGCGGATGATGTGGTCCTGTTTGCCTCCTCGGACCGTGACCTCCAGCATTCACTGGGGCGTTTTGCAGCCGAGTGCGAAGCGGCAGGGATGAGAGTTAGCACCTCCAAATCTGAGGCCATGGTGCTCTGCCGGAAACCGGCGGATTGCTCCCTCCAGGTGGGGGCAAACTGCCTACCCCAAGCGAAGGAGTTCAAGTATCTCGGGGTCTTGTTCACGAGTGAGGGTAAGGTGGAGCAGGAGATCGATAGGCGGATCGGTGCGGCTGCAGCAGTAAAACAGGCGCTGTACCGGTCCGTCTTGGTGAAGAGGGAGCTGAGCCGGAAGGCAAAGCTCTCCATTTACTGGTCGGTCTACGTTCCAACCCTCACCTATGGTCACGAACTCTGGGTCGTGACCGAAAGAACGAGATCTGGGATACAAGCGGCCGAAATGAGCTTCCTCCGTAGGGTGGCCGGGCTCAGCCTTAGAGATAGGGTAAGGAGCTCGGACATCAGGGGGGAGCTTGGAGTCGAGTCGCTGCTCCTTCGTGTCGAAAGGAGTCAGCTGAGGTGGTTCATCTAGTCAGGATGCCTCCTGGACGCCTCCCATTAGAGGTTTTCCGGGCACGTCCAACTGGTAGGAGGCCCCGGGGAAGACCGAGGACACGCTGGAGGGATTATATCTCCCGGCTGGCCTTGGAACGCCTCGGGATCCCCCAGAATGAGCTGGAAAGTGTTGCGGGTGAGAGGGAAGCCTGGGTCGGCCTGCTGAACCTGCTGCCACCGCGACCCGATCCGGATAAGAGGCTGATAATGGATGATGGATGGACAACGAATAATCAATTGGAGAAGTTTGCTGGTGATATTAATACAATTTCTTTTTAACCCTATTCACAAAAAAGTTGATTGGTATTTCACTTTGTGTGTTTTGCTTTAGTGAGGCAAAACAACACATTTGACGTAGTGTTTAACAATTTGTCCTTAGTACTTTTATCTATTAAGTTTTTTTTTTGTTGATCTTTAAAAAAGAAAAGGCAGAAATGGGCTTCCAAACACAAATAGATTATAAGTTTGGTAAACGACACTGTGCACTTTTGACCACCCAAGACTTGAGCTGTGCAGTCAAACGTATCGTGATTCTCTGCTCTGGTGACGGAGATTCATTCTGCAGAAATGAAGGTTGATTATGAAGTACCACATCATGCTTTGTGATCTAAACATAACACCTGTTCCTGATACTTTATCAGCTGGAATGATCAAATTTCCTTTGTCTTGTCACATCGTCGATGCATCCTAAAGCTGTCAGACTTTGAGCCTGATATGATCGTCAAACACAAATGTACTTCTCTCTATTGTGTTTGAATTGAAAACAACGTAAGTTTGGTATTATAATGTAGATGCAGAACCTGAAGGAATGGCTTGTTTCCAATCAGGTGTGCAGTCATTGATGTGCTCTCTGTCCTGATGCTTGTTTCTCCTATATGTGCATTTGTTTTTTGTGTATGTTGTATTGTAGCTGGGTTTGTTCTGCCTGATTCATGCTGCAGCCTGTTATGTCTCTGCTCTATTGTTGTACCCTTTCTTTTTGCTGTGTATTGGTTTTGTTTATATGTTGTCAGTTTGTCTATGAATTTTATTTCCATTTTATTTTGAGATTTTGTTATTTTAGGCTGCCGGGGACAGCAGATGGAAATTAGCCTCTCTGGCTCACTTACAGTCCTACTGTTGATTAGTGTGCATTGTCCCTGCAAAATAAATAAATGTGGTATACACACTTTGTGGTGAAAAAAAGGCACTCTACTGTTACAAATCCTGTTATTTAGCTGTGTTTTTTCTTTTTGATTTATAACAAAATTATAATACAACATTGAATAGTTAAGGTTTTGGCAAATTGTTGTGAAACAACTTTTGTTAAAGCATTGTGTACAAATAAATGTACTTTTACAAAGTGGTGTTTCATCATGACTGATGTAAGTGAATGCAGCCCTCGTTTTCACTGTTGGGTGTATGTACGGTTAGTATAAAACTGAGGAGGCAATGGAAGAGTGCCATATTTACTGATACAGATTTATTATTAACGTCACATCTTTACAGTAGTCGTACAATCCAGGAATACACAATTAATATTATATATTTTTTATTCTACAAATGACCTCTTGCAACTTTATGAAAACAATTTTCCATTTTTAATGTATCCTATTCATTTTTATTTACAATAATTTCTCGCCGAACACACGGATTTGTTATTATACAGACCGCAACTTGGTCCCAAACATAAAATAAATAGAAATTAATTTAAGCTGCGATTGCAGCTGAAGTTCAAGATGTTCCGCTAGGGGGAGTGTTGCCCTGGAGAGCAACGCAGGGTGGGCGCGTTCCCGCAGCAACAGGGAAGATGGCAGCTCTCACATCTCTCACCCAGGTAAAGATACAGCGAGTTACGACTACTCCCTTCATTCGGGGCTACGCTCTTGTAATAGCACGACACGGCGTGTCTTACACGCGACATTGTATTTGAATACGAGTTTAAAACACGAGCATTAAATCATCGCTAGAAATAAGACCGTTAGCCCGGCCGACCAGGGCCTTCTAGTGGTACCGTTAGATAGCGGGCTTGTTAGCCTCAGCTGGAGGGAAGCTAGCCGTGTAGCTATTTACCTCCGACGTAACGTCCTCCTTTCCATCTAAACAGCGCCGTGGTAACTATGTGGAGTTAGAGGCCGGCTGGCACGCGCGCGTGTATTTAAGAAAGCACAACAAACTATTGCAACACGCAGCCTTTTAGCTAGCAAACCCGCAGCTAGTCAAGCCGATGCCCGGCAGAGCGAGGCTGCAGATACACACGCGCGAGCTTCTTATAGGCTACTCGTGAGGCTGGAAGGCAGGCTAACCTGGGCTAACCTGGGCTAAGCCGGGCTAAGCCGCCCCGGCTCCCATGTTCACCCGAGACCCCCGGCTCCCCAGACATTACAGCTGAAAAGCACTCACGGTAGCGGGTCTTGTCGTCTGTGGTTACGCAACCGACACGCACTGTGGTACTGCGGCTGGCTGCGACACGAGCGTGAACGGAGAGCCGTCGTTTGGGTTCTTTTGAGCTAACGTGCTCCGTGGAGGATGCTCTGTGGAGAGAAGTGGATTTATAGTGCAATGACATCCTCTCTCTGCCACAGCTGTCGAGTGGGAACCCTGTATATGAGAACTATTACAGACAGGTATGTTCCTTTTGATTGATAATTACGACACGGAAGCATGAATTATGCAGCTATTCTAGTGTGTGTGTGTGTGTGTGTGTGTGTGTGTGTGTGTGTGTGTGTGTGTGTGTGTGTGTGTGTGTGTGTGTGTGTGTGTGTGTGTGTGTGTGTGTGTGTGTGTGTGTGTGTGTGTGTGTGTGTGTGTGTGTGTGTGTGTGTGTGTGTGTGTGTGTGTGTGTGTGTGTGTGTGTGTGTGTGTGTGTGTGTGTGTGTGTGTGTGTGTGTGTGTGTGTGTGTGTGTGTTCCAAGGTGGACCCTGGGAATACAGGGAGAGTGGGACCAACGGAAGCTGCCTTGTTCTTAAAGAAGTCTGGACTCCCTGACGTTACATTGGGAAAGGTAGGTCGTTAGTTTGATTATTGTTTTGCTGGACTGGGAGATGATGGTTTCTTAGTTTGGTTGCAGTTTGTGGATTATAATTGGGCGCACTGCGTTTCTATTGGACTGAAGGTCGACCTCTGGTTGTGGTTACGCCAGCCTGCTGCCAACAGGGTGTTACACGGTCATGAAGTGGTTTTAAAAGTGACTGCACCATTGAAAGCACACTATTAATAAAGGTGTGTGTGTGGGCCTTTTTATTCTTCTTTTGTTTTTCACAGAGCTCATCTTTGATTTATTGGCAGACCTGAAATGCATTGGGCAAATCATATTTTTGGAACACTGAGTGATAATTTGAAGCTGCATCAGTATTTCTACATGAACAATAAATCAACTGAGTTTGTGTTTTACAGCTTGTTTGGCTGCCCAAAGTGGCATAATAATAACTTATTGCAGCTTTAAACTGGTAGAAAACAAACGGCGATCTTTGATTTAAATAACTTCACTTATTGAACCCAGCCAGACTGGCCTCATTCAAACGAATGATGGGCCCATGTTTTTTCACACTGAAGTTGGTCTGAACCCATCCAGTGTATCGGCCTATTAATTGGTATTAATTAATTATTATATCAGTCTTAAAACATCCACTCTGGATCAACCTTTACTCGTTAGGCCTTTAACTCTAACCAGGGACAGCCAGATAAGTGAGTAAATAAAACTGAATTGGGACAAAAAACAACTGGACAGATGAAACTATCGTGTGTACATGTGTGAACTATTATCACATTGAACTATTGGTGTTTTAGAGTGTAAAATGATATATGCAGTATGTAAGCATAGAGGTCATTCAGTGTTCACAGCTTTGCTTGTGGAGTGAAAATGTAATGTATTTCATTCTAAATATTAGCACACACTTTTGTACAGTCTCTTTTTGAAGGTATTCGTGCATTCAAGCTGGATATGTCAGACGTAACCGCTCTCAGCCCGACACACATGATCAATCACTGTGTAAAGGGTGGTTGTTGAAATTGGCCTACTGAGGTCTTATTTCGTCAGGTGCGGATTTGTTTTCTTGTTTGCCTTTCTTTACAGAGTGTGTGATATGTGTGGGTTATCGGAGCAGACCTTACTGGCATGCTTTCAGAGAGAACCGTTCACCTTTGGATGGTATTGAGTTTGTTGTGTTACTGCTGTTCTTGACTTGAGATGACGGAGTTGACGTGCGGCTTTAGTCAGATTTCTTTTGTCCTTTTAAAACTGAAAACTAAAACAGTCGTAGACCTTAGATTAACTTGAGTGGTGGATGAATTTGAAGGCACCTCATCCTTGTTTTCTTGTATCGTCAGTCTTGTGGGGCTGGTGTCAGTTGTGCATTTTCACTGTTGTTTTACTGCCTGTGGCCGGACCTGTGTTGCATCTTCATAAGCGACTGTGGCTCAGTGGTGTCGTGGTGATCAGGCTCGTCCTTCAAATAGAGGATCGGTGGTTCGATCCCCGGCTCCGCTAGCCCATGTCCATGTGTCCTTGGGCAAGACACTTCACCCTAAATGTCTCCCGTAGCTGTTCCTATGGTGTGTGAATGTTGGCTACTCCTGATGGGCAGGTGGAACCTTAGCCCCTCCCATCAGTGTATGAATGGGTAAATGATGACAAGTAGTGTGAAGGTGCTTTGAGTGTTCCAGATTTTTTTTAAAGGAATTTGATCCACGAGTTTTGTAAATTGTCTAAATATCACAAATTACGAATTTGCCTCAGAGGGCTTTACAATCTGTACACATGTGACATCCCTGACCTTTGACCTCCCAAATAAAAAAAACTTTCAGGTTACTGAAAGCCGGTTACTTGCGAAATATTGTGTGTTGCCCTCTTTTGTGCTTTGCCGGGACTCACACCTGTTACAAGGGGGAAAAGGGGAAGAACCCTTCAGGAGAGCAACAGAGGAGGATCCCTCTCCCCGGATGGACAGATGAATAGATGTCATGTGTATCAGCAGGGTCAAGGCAGGAGGCTCCAGACGCCGCCAGGTCCAATGGACCCTATGAGACGTGAAGTCACAACGACTCCGGGGAGGAAGCAGAGTTAATAAGGTGCAATGGAGAGATGTAAATTCATCCATAAGGAGAGAGAGAAGAGGAGATAGGTGCTCAGTGTATCCTAAAACATCCCCCAGCAGCCTATAAGCCTATAGCAGCATATCAAGGGGCTGGACCAGGGCAAACCTGATTCAGCCCTAACTATAAGCACTATTAAAGAGGAAAGTCTTAAGTCTATTCTTGAATGAGGTGACTGTGTCTGCCTCCAGGACTGAAAGTGGAAGCTGGTTCCATAAAAGAGGAGCTTGATAACTGAAGGCTCTGGCTAGGGTTGCAAAATTCCGGGAATATTCATAGTTGGAAACTTTCCACGGGAATAAACTGGGAATTTTGGGGTAATTTAACTGTATGTACCTTGTCATAAGCAGACATTTATAATACAACTTTTAAAAAAGTCATTGAACAACAAAAACATGAACGTTGAATAAAAAAGGTGTATTCCCTATGATCACACCCCCAACCCACATTGTTTTTGGGGTGTTTTTCCCTGAATCCTTTCAGGTCTAAACGCTTTCTTCCTGGACCTCATCAACGTCCTCCTCACTGCTGTAACAAGTTAGTCTACTGTATACAAATAAACTTGGTATTAAAATGAACATGGCTTCAGTTTACCAAGTAATCAATATGCTAATGACAAACAGTGTTGGGAAAGTTCACTTTCTACATGAGCTAGTTCAGTTCATAATTCAAAATGTTGAACTAAGTTCACAGCTCCAAAATATAAACTAGTTCATTTATTTTGTTCAATATGTTGCGAGCTATAATTGAAATCTCTATCTGTCTGCAATACCGCTCTTGGCCTCTACGCCACTCGGCGCTCCCACACTTGCCAGACAAAGGGCTGAAACGTTCAGACAACACTGATGACAAAGACGTTCAGAAACAACAGAACGTTTTATGTTTATGTTTCTGTCAGACAATGTTCCCAACCAGCTGCATTCAGGGTCCAGCTGAGCTCGGTGTGCATAGTCTTGTTCTCAACTACATTTAAGTTCCCTGTTATATGCTCTTGCAAAAAAACGTAGGCACATTTATTTTGGGTCAAAATTCCCATGGAAACTTTCCGGAAATTTACCTGAAACTTTCCGCCCCTTTACAACCCTAGCTCTGGCTCCCATCCTACTTTTTAGGACTCTAGGAACCACAAGTAGCCCCGCAAATATCTCTCGGGAGTCTATTATAACTCATCTGTATTCTGTATCATCGGTGTCCTGTCACAGGGATTGCCGTCTGAATTCCTAGGGTTTATCCTTGTACCGAGAGCAATGGAGTTTGTTGAATGTGCGGCCGCCGGCTGCACCGGACTCCTGGTCGTCGTTCCGGTGTTGCCGCCAGGTAGACGGGAGCCGTATCTTCTCTTGGTCCGGGGCAGCGTGGGCTCTCATCACCGTAACTGTGATGCCATGTCACTTTTCGGACTCTGCAGCACCCTTTCAAGACTTTTTTGGCATCGGCATATTCACTGCGTTTCTTCAGCACTTCGAGGGGGGAAGTCGTGGTCCACGAATAATCAAGCATTGTTGTATTATTTGTTCTGCCATGCTCTCCGGAGCACCTCTTCTTTCGTCCGGTAACTCCCGAACTTGACCACGATCAATCGGGGCTTTGGTTTTCGGTGCCAGTGCTCTGTGTGCCCGTTCTATTCGGAGATCTCTGTCATGGGGGAGGTCAAGAGCGCTTTTTAACATGTTATCCAATTAATTATCCCTCCGCGCTCGCCCCTCCTGGTCCATCAGCCTCGCTTCCAGGTTAGCTTGACATGCATCAGCGTACTTAGCGTTGATGTTGCTTGAAGCACCGCCTCAGTTTCATCTATTCTCTCCTCTGCCTCGTCCAGTCTGTCATTTGCTCTCTTCAGTTCTAGTTTAATGTCGGTGAGTTGTACCCGATTATCTTTTCTGAAGTCCCGAACTTCATTGAGGATGCTTCGCAGGCTAGCTTCGGGGCTATCCTCGCCATGTGCCTCAGCTGTCTTGACCCATTTTGGGATCGTATTTGGTCACGTTTGTGGTCGGCCTAGTTCTTGTAGTAGCCCCTTTATCCATTATTAAACATAAATTACACTGGGGTTGACAAACTACCTTTTATTGGGTTTTATTCACAAAACCGTTGGGGAGCTTGGAAATGAAGCGGCCATCCTCTCTGTGGCGGAACCGGAAAAATAAGAACAGTGCACCCCAAATATGTTTTCGATATTTGCTGCATTAGTGGTCATTTTAATTTTTTCATCAAAATGGCAACGCAAAAACAGTTAGTTTTTTGGGTGAAAGGTTTGACTTTCTTGTCGTCATCGGCCAGGGGAGAAAATATGCCAATGACGGGCTCATAATCCCAACACCAATTAATCTTATGCATCCTACCGTTTGTACTTGTACTGTACAACATTTTCTCTTTTGGTTTCTGCTAAAAAGAATTCAAACACAGGTGATCTACAGATGTAGGTTTAAAAAGATGCAAAATGTCATTTAATCCCAGTTGGATGTAAACATTTGAAATGCATTTCCTACCTCCCATGAAATATTTGCAAAAACGTTCTTTAATAGTTCATACATGTCGGTCTGAACGCCAGTAGCAATCCCAAACTCAACAAGATACTATTTACATTGCATTTACGGTACACTTTCTTCTGCTGCTCTCCTTTTTGAATACATTTGCTATTTGGAGCATGTACATGTGCTTGTCAGTGAACACTTTAATCAAATGGATCAGATGGGTGTCTCCGGGAAAAAATATTCAGAACATTTTGCTTAATAATTCGGCCAATTGTCGGATATGTATCCTTCTGTATGATGTGCAGTGCCTTTTTAGATTTTCTGCTGTAACTCTAAAACATGACACACAAATTCTGTCTTGGGAAGTCAGATGGCATGATTATTTCAGACGATTGTAAAACAACTTTTGAGTTTGTTCAATCAGCAGGAAGATGGGTTCAAGGGTGCCTGACCATTGTCGCTCAGTGCGCTTAAAGAACCCATAAAAGATAAATGCTCCACAGAAAATGGTTAAACTAAGTAACTCCTTCCTCCCTAAGTATGCCTCCTTGATGCCAGCTTTCGGTTTGCCCTTGTGATGCGGTATATGCTTCCTTGTCACCTGACTTAAAGGCATCTTTTTTTGGGGAGTTTTGGATAGTGCCCTCAACCCTCCATTTATTCAAGATTTGTGAACACCAACACATCTGCTGATGTTGATGTATGATCCTCAAGATTAATCTGGTTCTACCGGGGGGCATGCTCCAGTCTGTACATCACCGGGCCACAAGAATCTCATTCTGTCTTCAATGCTCTGTGTTTCTGTCGTGTGTTTCAGATCTGGGATTTGGCCGATCCTGATGGCAAAGGCTATCTGGACAAACAGGTAGAGATTGGAACAGTGCTCTGTCTTCGACGATGAATGTACTTTACAGAGAAAAGGGAAAAATACTGTGGATGTAATTATGCAAAAGTACTTCATGACAAAAAATGTGATCTTATAAGATAACCTCGGTTGTAAAGAATGTTTTTTTATGCTTGCCGTTCAAGTAAAAACGAGGCAGCAGTAACCTCTCCAGGCAAAGAAATATGTTTTTATTTATTTCTGTGAACATTGTCCTCTTTTTACAGTAACAGTGTTAATGTGTGACAAGAGTTGCATGTCTTTGGGGTGCTACATCAGTATTCGTTATCTCAAGTAGAGAACGAGAGGCTGGTTGGGTGACACTGTTTTCTCTCAGGGATTTTACGTAGCTCTGCGGCTGGTGGCTTGTGCCCAGAGCGGTCAGGAAGTTAGTCTGTCCAGCCTCAACCTCACAATCCCCCCCCCAAGTTTGTGAGTATGACGTCATCATGAAAGCTCTCATCATTATGTCAAAAGAAGATATGTGACAGCGATCTTTGTTTGTCTGATTTCAGAAGGACACCAGCAGTCCATGTCTAAGCAGCACAGCAAGTGCCTCCAGTGAATTACACTGGGCTGTCAGGGTGTGTTGGCACACAAATGTATTTTATATTTGTAGAGTTTGATGACAACATATAAACAGAGGTATTGCATAGAGGCTTACTAACAAGTCGTTTAAGTTTTTCCCTGATATATTTGTATTAGTCCAGCAGAAAGCACTAAGAAGTTTATTTTTGACACATTTTTTATTGTTCGCTCTCCCAGACTGCAGTTTAGTAAACCGCTTTGGTTCTTTCATTAGGTCAAAAGACAGTCAGGCTACTATCATTTTCAAATCAGGCTTTTTACATTGCTCCTGTGTGTTTTCCTTTGTAGCAGGAGGAGAAGAGTAAGTTTGATGGGATCTTTGAGAGTTTGGCTCCAGTCAATGGCCTGCTGTCAGGAGAGAAGGTCAAACCAGTCCTCATCAACTCCAAGCTACCTCTGGATATCCTTGGGAAGGTATTGACTTGGTCTAGCTGGAAATAATCATGTTCTGTTTGACATAAATAGAAAGTGACATGAATACAATTGTGGCAGGTAAACCATGTTTTTTTCCAAAGTGGCTTTGTGGTGTTATAATCAAACCTGTAATAGTTTAGTCACTCCTTTAATTTCTATGACTGGCCTCATGAGTACTTCTTGCTATTAGGTTTGGGACCTGAGTGACATAGATAAAGATGGCCATCTGGACAGAGACGAGTTTGCCGTGGTGAGTGTTATCTTCTTCCTTATTACCATATGTCTTTTTTATTCTCTATTGCCTGACATAACTGTACACTCGGTTGCCAATTAACACTGGGTAGGATGCCCCCTTTACCCCCAGAACGTTGTAACTTGTTTGTAGCATGGATTTCACAAGGTACTGGAAACATTCTGCTCTATGTTGACATGATAGCATAATACAGTCGGCCGCATACTCCACGTCCCAAAGGTGGTCTGATGGATTGACATCCGGTGATTGGAGTTCACTGAACTCATTGGCATGTTGGTGGAACCAGCTTGACATGGGCTTGGCAACATGTGTGTTATACTACTGTTATATGGCTGTAGTTGCCATTAGAAGATGAGTAGACTGTGGCCATAAAGGGTTTCACATGGTCAGCAAAAATACACAGTTAGGCGGGGGCATTTAAACCATGTTCAGATGGTATTGGTATTCCTCTTACCATTTCACAACCAACACGCTGGATCCATGGATTCATGTTGTTGACGTCATATTCTGAATCTGCAGTCTGCCTGTGTCAGCAGACACTGAGGTTTTCCAGACATGGAAATGTTATCCAAACCGCCCCTTCAGTTTCCTGTCCTTAGCCAACAGGAATGGCCTAATTATCTGAGTTACTGTCGTCTGTCGGCTTAACCCAGTCTGACCATTCCCCTCTTACCTCTGTCATGGACACATAACAGCTCCTGTCCTTCCCCACTTGTTCTTGTTTTTTGCACCTTGCTTTGTCAGTTCTTTGGAGACTGCTGTGCACTGAAATCCCAGATCAGCAGTTTCTGAGGTCCTCAAACAATCATTCCACCTTCAATGTCGCTTAAATCACATTTCTTCCCCATTTCAATGTTTTATCTGAACAACTGAATCTCTTTAGCATGTCTGCAGGCTTTGATGTTACTGGCTGGTTTAAATATTTGCATTAACTAGTAGGTGTGCAGATATACCTGGAAAAAGTGACCATTGAGTATTTTTTTCCGATATGAAGTTGATATATCAGTCACAAGCAGACATTGTACAACCATGTTGTAAAAGCATTACTTGAAAAGATTCAATAATGCACTCTAGTTGGTCCAGTCACAAGTTGTTGGGGAACAGCAACAATCAACTGGGCGATGGGTACCACCAGGTCATCAAGTCCATTGATGAGGCAATCCGCAAGGGGATCAGAAAAGTAGATATGCTCACGCTAGAGAGGCAAGACAATCATGCGAATGATTAGTTAGTTCTGATGGGCAGGTGGCACCTTGCATGGTGTCAGTGTATGAATGATGACACGTAGTGTAAAGACGAGAAAAGTGCTATACAAGTACTAAGATGTACTAAAGATGGATAAATATGAGATTGGTCTCAGTGCTCAATATGAGAACTTGTGTCTGACATAATCAGTTTTCTAAAGGCAGACAATATATGAGTGTGTATTAACACAGAAAGTGCTCCTCTAGGCCATGCACCTGGTGTACCGGGCCCTGGAGAAGGAGCCTGTTCCCACACTCCTGCCCTCTGCCCTCATCCCTCCGTCTAAGAGGAAGAAGAGTCTGGGCTCAGTCGCCGTTTCTATGCCCGGACTCCCCACAAGCCCTCCACCACCAAAAGACTCGCTACGCTCCACGCCCTCCCACGGCAGCATGAACTCACTCAACAGCACCGGCAGCCTGTCGCCCAAACACACACTCAAGTCTGGACAGGTAATGCAACGCACTGATTCATGCACACGTACTGCAGACGGTACAGCCCACAAGAATCCATAACTAGAAATCAAACTGGAGCAAATACATTGTATACTCGGTATCGATTTTGTAAACGGTGTTTGAAATAATGATGACATTAATAATATACTCAAGCGTGGGCAGATAAGACGCACTATAGCTAACCCTAACCCTATCTGAACTCGTCATAGAAGTGGATTTTAACATTGTGTGTAAAATAACAAATGGAGAACATTTGATTTGATTGAGATGTTGGTACCCAACTGAAACCAGAGACGGCGCCATCTACCTGGATTGGTTGTACACATTTTTATTAAATAAATTGCTTTATGTTACACACAGGCACTGACCACTGTACTTAACAGAAGCCCCCCAAAGGCCTTTTTGATTTCCACAGTAAAATACAATAAAATCCAGTCCAGTAATGTCCAGAAAAAGGATTTCTTTAAAAAAGGTGGCTCTCCAGGACTTTCAGTAAGGTTTATTACTCTAGAAAATGATCTCCTGAGAATAGTAATATTGACTCTAACGGAATAGATCTCTGTAGAAGTAACCTTTTGTAGAACACTTCCATCAAGAGGGAAAAACCTCTGTCTGTCTCTCAGCATTCGCTGAACTGGGTGGTCCCAGTGTCAGACCGCGGTCGCTATGACGACATCTTCCTGAAGACCGACGCTGATCTTGACGGTTTTGTCAGTGGACATGAAGTGAAGGAGATCTTCATGCAGTCTGGACTTTCTCAAAATATCCTGGCCCACATCTGGTAGGCTCCAACTCTTGTTTAATCCTCGACAGTTAATGCTAATATTTATTTCTCGGCTAAGCTTATTCTTGGATTGGTCTTTAATAAATCTGTCTTTATTGAGGGCTTTGTCAGTGGGTGATAAATCATAGATCAGTTATAAACCAACAATGAAAAGAAATTGCCCTATGCCCAAAGTAAGTGGCCATTTGGTTGAGTCTGTCGAGGGTAATTTTAGCAACCTGTCAACCCAAAGATTGGCTTAAAACCGATCTATGAAACGTAGCAAATAATGAACCATTGATGAAGCCGTTTGTTGTAAAGGTTTCCTTTTTAGAAAGTGCTATTAGATCTACCCATATCCCAAAAAGATTCACAAAAGAAAAGAAAAGCTCAAGTATTTACTCTTTAAAATCAATCACCTGTGCAAAAATGTATGATCCTCAACAAGTCAGAGGTCAAATTTAACACCCAGTCCGTTTATGACAGACGTCCCTCATTCTGAGCACAACTATCAGCTTATCGAGTTCTTCATGGAGCTGTGTCTGCTGACCAGCGACACGGCTTCAAATGACCAGGCCATATTTCTTGAACCAAAAAGACTTCAGTGCTTGAAGCTGATTCTTTGCGTACAGCCTGTCCAGATTGTTCTTCTGGATCTTGGGTCTGGTGGTTTTGATCATTGCCGAACAATCCGTGTGACAGGAAGTCAAAATGTGCCTCGATGACTTTGAGCAAGCAAGTTAGGGTAGATTGGCTTTAGTGTGATTGCTTTCATAGCGGATATTCATTAAAATACAAGTAAGATGGACGCTTTTGGTAAACGTGTGTGTGCAATATATTTCAGCCACAATCTGCTGCATGTTTTATTTGGTTTCTTCTTTTCTCTCGATCATTGTCGGCGTAATCAGTTAACCGAATGTACGTCTATTGAATGTCTGCTCCTCCCCGCAGGGCTCTTGCGGACACTAAGCAGATCGGCAAGCTGACCAGGGAGCAGTTCGCCCTCGCCATGTATCTTATCCAGCAGAGAGTCAGCAAGGGCCTCGACCCCCCTCAAGTGCTGACCGCCGACATGATCCCACCCTCAGAGAGAGGCACTCCTGTACCTGTAGGTCCAACACACACACTAATCTTTGGGTTGGCGTTTGCCAAATGCAATAATTTATGCAGTCAGATATGACTACGGACTGTATGTATTTGTCTTCCCAGCACGGCATAATACTACTATTTGATTACAGAGAAAAATAACTAGTAATAATGCATTTGTGTCTGACCTGATGTAAACAGTTTCATTGTCGTCATTGACCAAGTGTTTTCTCTATGGCTGCAGAGCTTATCAGGATACATGACCCCAGTGGGATCAGAGATGGCGGCTCTGTCTGAGATGAGACGGGTGAGTCTCTTCTCTCCTCCATAAAGCGGTTCAGATTTGCCCGTCCTGTTCCTTGAGCTGTACCGATTTCCCAATCTGAAAAAAGCGTATTTGGTGGAAGATTTGAAAATGTAAAGATTGAGGAGAGGTGAATCGATTCAAACATTTAAATAAAATGTAAAAGTGATTCATTGTATTTTTTAAATTATTATTATTATTATTTCGAGCAGGTCCATCACATGAAATATAAATCCATTTAAATTACATGTTGTAATGCAACAAAACGTCAAGATCACCAAAGGAAGTAAAACACTTTGCAAGCGCCCGTGTTGAAGATACGGAGCGCCCACTGTTCTTATCTCATCCCGGCTGATGTGTCTGACTTCCCCCTCTTCCTCCTCTCTCAGGCCCTAATGTTGAAGTTGTGGGTAGGTAACATGGACCTCCAATGCATTCAATTTGAAATGCTTTCTGTGGGCTGGCCGTTCAGGCCGATGACTGCAAAGCATTTGACTTTCCGCTCCAGTGACATTGTCTCACCCTGTCAACGGTCTGTTGAACAAGGGAAGATTCGAGATTGTTCGCTTTTAGTTGGCAATCAAGATGCTTTTCAAATCATCAGTTTCTTTCTGATAAAGGAAATAGCTTGTTTTTTTGTCTACACACCAACAAATGCGGGTTGACTAAATACTCTAAATGTTCTACAGAAAATTGCACACATCTGGAATCTTTCCTTTGCTCTGCAGTTTGTCAGTGGTGGTGAGGCCCCCCACCCCTCCTCATGTTGGTGACTGACCCGCCCCCACCCACTGACCTCTGTGGTTGCTCCTCTTATCGAGCACTGGTTGTTCTCCTCTCCTCTATTTTCCTCCTCTGCCTCGTCCCTACCTTCGGCCTGGTTCTGGTATCATTATCTCACCCAAGTAAGGTTCACCTTGCCAACCTCCTCTTTTTCCTTGTCTTCCCTCTCTCTGTGTCTCTCTCTCTCTCTCTCTCTACAGGACAGCTCGAGCTCAGTGGGTTCAGGGGAGTTCACTGGCATCAAGGAGTTGGACGACATTAGCCAGGAGATCGCACAGCTGCAGAGGTAACAACAATATCAGCAGCGCCGACTGCTGCTTAACTCCAATGGGTGATGAACACAGCATCATAATATCACTTATCTTTCATTATAGCTTTCATTTCATACAACATCTCATTGAGCCAATACTTAATGCAGTAACCATAGCGACAGTGTAGGCCTTTGCATGTTCTTTTCATCAAGTAGTAGATATTTAAATTACTCCTCTTTATCTTTACATGTATGTTATATATTAATGCTTTGAATATTATATAGAGAGGCTTGAGCCTCGACTGAGCCATGTATGAGCTCGAGCCACGGGATGGCCTCATTAACCATGCGTGTCTTGAGTGAACCCCTCAGTGTCTGTTAAACTGATGACTCATTTAAGTGTCCCTTACAAATGTTGTGATGCAAAGATGGTGGACACCGCTGCAGACGTTACACTGTATAAACTATGGTCCAACCCACTCTCTGTTATAAAATGCACACGGTATCAAATGCTGATGAGCACGTTCGGTGGATCTTTGTACCGCTACAAACACCCTTTTTAGTTTTAGCACACACACCGGGATGATGGAGAAACAACTCCCTATGAACTACGTCATTCCCACACATAGATTGTATATGAGTCGCCTCACAGCAAGATGGGCCCGGGTTCCGATCCCGGTACGGGCGGTTTGCATGTTCTCCTCGTGGCAGCGTGGGTTCCCTCTGGGTTCTCCGGCTTCCTCCCACAGTCCATAGACATGCTGTTTGGGTTAACTGGACTTTAAATTGGCCCGTAAGTGTGAATGTGAGCGTGACTGGTGGTCTGTCTCTACATGAGCCCTGCGACGGACTGGCGACCTGTCCAGGGTGAACCCGCCTTCGCCCAATGTCAGCTGGGATTGGCTCCAGCGACCCTAAATAGGATAAGCGGTTCGGATAATGGAATGGGAACGATGTCATCATGACGTCACCCATTGGTTTGTGGACTGATGCCTCGAGTATGCCGATTTTTGGCGTTGCATGTTACTTTTTGCAACCAATGAACAGAAGTTACCATATTTGGAATGTGGAGGAGTGACGTATAGATGCTGTATAGAAGTGACCTGTCAATCACACTAAGCCCGCCCTAAAGCATCCCCTGCTTTATGTTAAATGAATAAATTCCAGTGACAACGGTAGAGGTTTAAAGCTTTACTTCAAGCCAACAACGGTTACGTTACATACGTTCCTCTAGAACCAGACTGAACTCGCGCATGCGCACTAAACTGAATACTTCACAAACTCCCCTTTCTCTTTAAAGAAAAACATAGTCACAAAAAAACAAAAATTAGTTTTTTCTAAAACCTTGAACGGATAAACATAGGTTTCAACTAGCAACTTTAATGAATAGAGTTTTTGTGATTAGGTGGTTTAGCCTTTGAGTTCCAGACACCTTCGCTGAGAGCCCTCAGCAGAACAAGTGCAGATGTCCCCTTCTTAGTCAAGCAGTCAGCGAGCTGTTCCTTGGAGGCTGACCACATGATCTGCTGGATGGTCCCAGAGTGGACGAGCTCCTTGATGCTGATGATTTCGAGGCGGAGTCTCTTTTCAGTCACGCTTTTGGTGGACTTCACCGCATCAAGAAGAGAGTAATTGTCCGTTACACAGACAATGGGCAAATTGTTCCGTGTGCAATCACCTGTGGTCAGTTCGGAGTGTAGCCAAAAAGACTGCACCGTCAATGCCATCTGCAAGCGCCAAAGTCTCTCCTGCTAAGGTGCTTCGGACAACTCTCCTGACAAGCAAGGAGTCCCATCACGTTGCAGGAGTCATCCAGCCAGTAGAACACTGCTGGATCAACTTGTGACACAGTAGCTCCCAGTTGCTGCATGGTGTCTTTCACTCTGTTGTACCAATACAGAGAAGCATCTGCTAAGCCATAAACACACTTTTTTAACTTCCATAAAATTCCTTTGCTCTGAGCTTCTTGGGGGGGACGAATATAGACATTTCGGGTTAACTCTTTGCCTTGTAGAAAGGCTGCTTTAATGTCCATAGAGTTAAGCTGCCATTTCTTTTGACATATCACTGCCTGTTCATTTCTTCAAAGGTTGAAGAGGTTTTGGTAATGTGGTAGGATGTTCAGTTGCTTCCAGCTGAATGTCCTTTTCTCCCAGCTCTGCTTGTGGGTCATCTACTTTTCGAAGCCTGGAGTGATGTACACGAACGCAAGTGCCTCCATGCCTCACAAATATCACCACACCATCTTGGCCGATGACCACACCTGGACCTTTCCATTCTGTACAATCCACCCGTTTGAAGCAGACTTTGTCTCCGGTTTCGTATCGTCATCAATGGGCCGTAGTTGTTTACGAAGGTCTCTGTGGATCCTTTCATTAGATTTGGGCTCTGTCCAACTACCAGCTGGTAGGGACTGTAGCCATGCACATTGTGCATAGAGTTCTTTGCCATCAGGGCCCAGTCGAGGGCCGTCCTCAGTCACATCCATTGTCCCTCTTCACTTTCATCAGGATTTCAGTGAGGGTTTGATTATGCCTTTCCAAAAGCCCATTGCTCCATGGGCTGTAAGCTGCAGTTGTTTTTACTTCAATGTTGAAGCTTTCAGCCATGTCCCTCATATCTTCGTTGTTGAATTCTCAGGGCCATTGTCACTGAACAGTCTGCTTGGAGGACCATGAACACTTATCCAGCAGTGTATAAAGTGCTTTACAATCTCCCTGGGTTTCTTGGTGGTGACGATGCTCCCTGCACTGAAACATGTGAAGTGGTCAATTGCATGCAGATACCACACTCCCGGCTCTAGCTCGTGCAAATCCACAACTACAGTTTCATTGTAGGTTGAGGCCATGGGCAAACCCACCGCTGGCTTTGGCTTGCTGTATCTAATGCATGTCTCAGTTTTTTACAATGTCCTTAAGGATTGTGGTGCATTCAGCATCAGCATTACCTGAGCAGGCCAGTAGTTTCTTCAGTCCGTCAACAGAGGCATCTGTTTTTTTTCTTCTGGGTTACTCTCATCTCTAATGTTCATACAATAGTGTCCTGAAGATGTTAGTTGGTTTCACTGGTTGTTTAAACATTGTGGCTTTGTCATTTTCAATGTCTAAAACGGCATCTTTTCAGTGAAGTTTTGCTTAAAGCAATGAATTATCTACTGGAACTACTTCTGTTTCAGTTTGACATCTGGTCTGTCCTATCATGGCTGGGATTTGTACTTTCTTTGTAGAATGAACAACTCTCCCATCACCAAACTTGAATGCTCTTACACTCTTTGTGTCCCCCATTTTCTTTAACTCTCGTTGCGTTAGTCCACTCATGTAATGATCAAGCCATGTTTCTCCACACACAGTTCTAGTGCAAGCTGTGTCAATTACAGCTGATCCTAGAGACTCCACCATGAATATCTGTCCGTCAACGATTCTTTTGATAATAAAGTAATGTTGCATTCTTCAACATCTGTCACCTCCTCATCTTCTGTCAATGTTGCATGTTCATTTTTGTGAGGACAATCCTTTGCCCAGTGATATGTGCTTTGGCAGACTGCACATCTTGTCCTTCCTTATCTGTCGAGTGGATTTGTCCCTTGAACAGCCGTATGATGTTGTGGGCTTGACCTGACATTACTGTAAACCGTGTGTAGTAGGCTGAGTCGCCAACACCCGCACTCACACGGAGGTCATCAGCTCCCTCTTGTGGAGGATTATCACCAAAGATTCTCTTCAAGCCTGACTTCATGTTAACAAACGAAAGCTCTGGGCAAGCGGTAAGTGCCAATTGTTTGTCTTTAACATTAAAAGTGTCTAGTAGCTTGAAAGCTAACATAGCATCTGGAAGCTCCATCTTGAACTTACGTAGTCGGTTGTTCCGGAGCTCAAACTCGATAATGTAGTCGACCATAGAGACGCCATTTTGTCTTGCGATCCGGTCAAACTCCGTGTACGCCTCGTACTGGCGATCTTTTTCCTTTTTTAAAAAAAGAGTCCAATTTCGTGAGAAGTATAAGCGTTCCTCCATCGACGTTTAAATCCGCTGCTATCCCTCGCTCTTCCCGTCAGCGATAAAGCAACCGCCAAGGCCTGCTTCTTCTCCTCCAGGTCCGTCACCAGCCTCCAAACTTCAACCTCATTTTTCCAGCTCTCGTAAGACTTCTTTCTCGTCAAACTGCGGCGGGGTTTTATAATTTCCAGCCGCCATCTCCTGCTTTATGTTAAATGAATAAATTCCAGTGACAACGGTAGAGGTTTAAAGCTTTACTTCAAGCCAACGATAACAACGGTTACGTTACATACGTTCCTCTAGAACCAGACTGAACTCGCGCATGCGCACTAAACTGAATACTTCACACTTTATGGTCTGTTTGACTCTAAATGACCATTATTTACTAAATGAACATCATGCTGTATTGAAGAAGACTTGAAACTAGAGATCGAGACCAAAAACTCATGTTTACAATGTTTACTGAGGGAATACATCAATACGTAGCCGCACTCGGCTTCTCCAGGAACTGCGTCTGGAAGACGGCCGCTTCCAGACCATCAACTTATCCTCCATAGTTTCTGATTCAACAAAGACGTGACGTCAGGAGGAGCATCTCAACGCTGATTGTCTGTAAGGACACAGCCTCACACACAAGTTAAAAAATTCTGAACACTGCCCCAGACCAGTTGAGAACCACTGGCCCAGACCAGTGGAGAACCACTGGCCCAGACCAGTGGAGAACCACTGGCCCAGACCAGTGGAGAACCACTGCCCCACCACTGCTCCAGACCAGTGGAGAACCACTGGCCCAGACCATATTCAATTCAATTCAGTTTATTTTGTATAGCCCAAAATCACAAATTGCTAATTACCCTCAGAGGGCTTTACAATCTGTGTACACACGACATCCCTGACCTTTGACCTCACATCGGATCAGGAAAAAGAGGAGGCAGGAGGCACAGAGAAGGAGGCAGGGCCATTGGAAAGGAGGCCAGGCCAGGGGCTAGATGCAGGGGCAAGGAGTCAAGAACTAGGAGACGGGACCGGCTTCAGACACCTCCTGGTCCAATGGACCCTATGAGGTGTGAAGTCACAACGACTCCGGGGAGGAAGCAGAGTTAATAAGGTGCAATGGAGAGATGTAAATTCATCCATAAGGAGAGAGAGAAGAGGAGATAGGTGCTCAGTGTATCCTAAAACATCCCCCAGCAGCCTATAAGCCTATAGCAGCATATCAAGGGGCTGGACCAGGCCACACCTGATTCAGCCCTAACTATAAGCACTATTAAAGAGGAAAGTCTTAAGTCTATTCTTGAATGAAATACAGGAGTAATGTGATCTCTTTTCTTAGTTTTTGTGAGTACACGAGCTGCAGCATTCTGGATCAACTGGAGGGACTTAAGAGACTTATTAGAGCAGCCTGATAATAAGGAGTTGCAGTAATCTAGTCTGGAAGTAACAAACGCGTGAACCAGCTTTTCTGCATCTTTTTGAGACAAGATGTGCCTGATTTTTGTACTTGAGATTTGCTTCACGTGGGAGTTAAATCTGTCACATGTTCTTAGCAGGTCACTATTTGTTGGTCAGTTATGTCCTTATCAACTGTGACAAAAACGCTTTAAACAAAGTTAATGTCATAACCTGCGTTTGATCTTTGAGACAGTAATGTGGGTTTCTTAGCACAAAATTAAATGGATTAATATTATAATAACAGAGACATTTACATATATGTATGTACAATAATTTTTCACTTGAATAAACAATTATCAAATGCAAAGAGGCAAGCCCTCTGAGGCAAATCTGTGATTCTGGGCTATACAAAATAAACAGAATTGAATTAAAAGACAGTAATTGAACAATATATTCTGGAGTAGTTGCATTTATAGTGTTAGTTCCAACCGGCCCTTTGAGGGCAGCATGATGCTGATGTGGCCCACATTGAAATGGGTTTGACATCCCTGCTCAACGCCGTGTATAACTATTTCATTATGTGGTTTAAGATATAAACATGTTATAACAATGTTCTTTATTTCTAAGAATTCTGCAGTCACAACTCAAAACAACTGAATCACATGACATTTAGATCATGGGGCATGCTCCTCCTCCCAAAACACATGTAGGCCTAGACCTCATTTTCATTATTTGATGTATTTCCTTTCTTGCGATATGTTCTCTTACATTGCCAATAGAGTGAACATTTATTTTAAATCATGTTTAGAGTTGACCATCATTTTGTAATACCATGATATAATATGGTCACTGACAAAAAATCAAAAATAATGTGATATATATTTGAACTCCTATCGCCCACCCCATGTATGAGCTCTAATTCACATCCTATGGCTCTCTTCCTCCATCCATCCAGCCACTCTTCTTTTGATGTGTGTATTTTATCAACTTTTTGTTTGTCCACCACTTGTCCTCCATGCTGCGTCAGCACTCTTGCCTTTACCCAGTGGAATGCTCTCAGGTAAACACCAGCTGCTGTCTAATCTACTGTGACACACACGCAGAAGGAGCACAGGCTCCGCCCTTTTTCTCGCGTTGCAGTCGCGGGATTTACATGTGTTTGGATGTTTCTATTTGTATCACCAGGAGGAGACGCAATGTAATTGCTGTAATCGTTCCTCATTTCATGCTGTTTCAATATGCATTTGTGCACCTGACTATTCTTACAAAATCCTTCGTAACATGAATCCGTCTCCCACTTAAAAGAAAAGGCATTAATCCTCCTTTGATGTATGTATGTAGAGGATCGTCTCACTGGGTCATACCAAAGGAATCCGCTCTCAAGGAACAAGACAATAGGTTGAT
>NC_046969.1:80000-95000 GCF_009769545.1 Cyclopterus lumpus
CAGCCAAAGTAAAGTTAGTCAGTGGCCCTGGAGTTGATATTATTTTGTTGCACATAAACGGATTAGTAACAATGTTGACTGCTGCTGCAAACAGGGTTCAGTATGTTTAATATTAGTATTCCAGAAATCAAACCTGTAATATTTATCTGCTCTATCAATCCACCTTTTTTATACATGATTGTGCATATAACACAGATTGTACCATGCTTTGTTTTATGTTATAGTACAATCAATCATATGGATTATTCCGATAATATCCTGAGACTTTCAAATGACTTTTGAATCCAAATATGGTTTAATAATAATTTCTGTGCGATATTATCCCCTGCCCTTTGAGAAGACTCCTGATGAGTGCTTTGTGCATTTTCAGTCACATTTGTGACAGTGAGGGGCATAAGATGAAGTCATACAAAAAAAATACAATGTAAGTTATATTTTGTACGGGTTATATGAGGTCCACTGTAAAAAAACTAAACGCAAACGGTACAGTTCTTTGACAAATTGTGTTAACCCTCAAATAACGCTCCCGAAGACAACCAAGAGGGGCCGTGATGCTGCCGTGTAGCCGACGTCACTCCATACTCCCCCTTCAGCGATATTGTGGACTTTCACTTCTCTGCTCGGTAGATGGAGATCAGTGATTGAAATCAACCTTTTCCACACAGCAGGGACAGCCTGTTATTGCTCTTTTAGGCCATTTTCTTTGCAACGCCTGATTTGGTGTGAATGCAGCGTGCTCGCCCCTGGGCTTCATGACCTACAGGGTAGAGTGCCTCTTCTAAAAATCATCTATTAGATTCCATGGAAGAGCTCTGACTGAATGCTTCATTTTGTTATGGCTGCAATACTGCCAAATGTAGGCGGTGAAATATTGAAATACTGTACGTTCAAGGGAGGTGAGTGGACATCTGATTAATGGAACAGCTTCAGCTGTTTTTAGTTCATTTTTAATACAAGTTCCTTTATCACCTAGAATTTCCTCCTGATCCTTAACTGTAATTCAAAATAATGTAACATGCTGATGCTTGAAAATAGAACATTTCTGATTTTTAACTTCTTTCACATGACACATTGTTTTGGCCACTCAAGGTATAAAAAGAACCCAACAAAAGTGCAGAGTCGGTGTTTACTTTGCGTCACAAACAGCTGATACCTACTCAGGGCTGCACATTAAAATTGTGTGGACAAAGTTGAAATCCAAGCGGTGTCAATCGCTCAATGTGGAGCTACTGCTGTCTCAAAGCAAGACCTGGTCCTGGTCTCTGGTTACTAACAGAGTTCAAGGAAACGCCACAGTAAGGCTCTCGATAGCTGAAGGTGTTCGTCATCTTCTGCTGCAGATCCTTTCGGAGGAGACCCGTTCAAAGAGACCGATCCGTTCAAGGCTTCGTCCGAAGATTTCTTCAAGAAGACCACGAAGATGGATCCCTTCTCCACACCAGACCCCTTCAGTAAAAGCGCCACGTTACCTTCCAAGGTACCTGTTCAAGAGCGAAGACCAGAACAGAATTTAAATTTGTCTAATTATATGAAATTCCTACAGATTTTAAGATGACTGCTCATTGTTGGCTTTTTTGAAGCATTAAGACATATTGAAGCAGGTTTTTCTTTTAATGTCTTGAGAGTTCTGGTATCGCCTGTTCAGCAGTTCACTCCAAACAGTGTAAAATCTAAATGTGCGTACCATTGATTTATTCAATCTTCTTGTGCTTCCAGCAGCAAGCCAGTCACTTCACAAGCAATGACCCATTCTCTTCAAGCAACTCCAAGCCCAAAGGACCAGGTATGGTAGTTTTCTGTATTCCCTCACATCTACAGTGGACATCATGGGTTTTCTTTTTAGAGAGCCCAAGTCAGTCTTTGGGCTCTCTAATAGCCAACATTGCCATAAAACAGTCTTGGTCATTGAGTTTAATGCAAGCATAGATATTAAAGTGATGGTGACCTTGGTAAACCTTGGTTGAACAGTTTCGAGAACTAGACACTTTTCCCACCCAGTCAGTTCGGTGACACCCCTAGTCTGTCTCGGAGTACTTTCGTCGGTTTTGTGGTGGCATAACCCTTGAACAAATTAATATCTGACGTCAGCCAGTGCACCAGAGTTTTTCAGTCAGCTGTTTGTTCACCTCAGCAAGAGAAAAGCTCTTTCATTTCCTCCAAGATATCAGTGTAGTCCGTGTTGTGGGTCTGCCTGAATGCCCCAGTGATCGGAGGTAACTGGAGCCGGTCACCGCGGCGGGGCCACTGTTTGTGCTCAGCCTGAGGTTACATGTTGGTTTGCCCATTAACACGGTGTCCCGTTTGCTTACTCAACTCAACTCAGATGGTCCTACTACAGCTGCACAGCACCCACACTAGCTGTCATTTATGACACAAGAATCTAAATGTTTCGTACTTGAATGGGCTCTTATTCAAATCAAAACGGCAAGGTAGCTTTTTATTTTGTACAGTTAATCATTAATAATTAGAACCATTCTTTTAAATGCTAAAGTAAGAGCTAACATGAGATGCTAGCATGCTCGTTATGACAATGTAGCAGGTTTAATATTAACTATATTTACCATCTTAGTTTAGGGGTGTACCATGCCAACATGTGCTTATTAATATCGCTTATTGCTAAAGTGCACCAGATTTCCTGGCAATCCATCCAATAATTGTCGAGACAATTGTTCATAGACACAAATCTCAACCGATAAGCACCAAAGTAAGTTTCATTGAAAGGGAACCATTTCAAATTAATATATGTTTTGATAGCACAAGAATAATTGACCCGCTTGCTTCAAGGCCCTGGGAACATTAACCTGGCTGAATTTAAAAACAAAAAGATGTTGGTCAGCTTCGGTGTCAAACGGAGCTGACGGAGAAGTGGCCTCAACAATTCTGGACATTTTAAGTTGGCCCATAATTGTGGTCACTCCATGTAAATGTGCTTAATGACGTAAATTCCTTGTTACTTGTTTCAGACCTGTTTGGCACGCTGGACCCGTTCGGCAGCAGTTCCTTCAGCAGCAGCAGCAACAGCTCCGCTGGGTTTGCAGACTTCAGCCTCATGTCGAAGCCCCGAGACCCTTTTGAGGGCAGGGCCAGCTGGCTGCCGGACTACCAGAAGGTACCAGAGGCCAGCACTCATCCTGAAATCACCTTTTGGCGCTGATATGTCCTATTAAATGCGTATTGGCACAAACTTTTGTTTTTCAAACCGATAAGTTGAAGTGTTTCCTGACGCCATCATTTCTTTAGTTGTGTCACTGACTGCCAGATTCTAGTATATTGAAATGACGGCTGACTGCTAATCAACCACATGTTCCGACTCTTCCTTTCCAGTCGGTGTTTGTGGACGACCCTTTCAGCAGGAAGAATGACACGCCAGCTCTGCCACCGAAGAAAAGTGTTCCCCCAAGACCCAAACCACCCAGTGGTGAGTGTCACATCCAGGCTTAAATAACGAGGTGTCTTCTGTATTGTACTGTCTAGATCACAGGGGGTGCTCCAGCGTTCTCTGACGTTGTCAAAATTAGATTTCCACACGTAGAACTATAATCTCAATAACAAACTTACTGGATGCATAACACAAAAGTCTGTGTATCAACTATTTAAAAAGATTTTCAAAATGTTTTGTCCTCACTCTAAACTCAAACCCAGTATTTCTGCACAGTTGCAAATAGGCTCTACTATTATTATTTGCATTATTCTATGTGCAGAATTCTCTTTGTTTTCGACTGGTGTGATCCAAACATTTCCAACTAGAACGGGCACTCGGTAGAGCACATACCTTCGCCGCAGCCACTTTTTGGAGTGTGGGGAACAGTAAATTTATGTAACTTGATACCAGATATTGTGGTAAACATCACAAAAGAATTATGTATGAACATCAGCCTTGATTTATTAATTTCGAAAGAAAACAATTGATGTATCGTGAGTCCCTGACCTTTGACCCCCATTTCGCTAACAAGGGTAATGACGGCATTGTGTCGTGGTGGATATCACACGAGTGGGCATTAAGTTCTGAACATTTTGGCATTAGTATCATGCAAATTAGACACAAATTAAAAACGCTATGGTAAAAAGATGATTTTGACATTTTTATGATTTTGACCTTTGACCCGATCGCTCCCAAAATCTAATCAAATGGTCCCCGGATAACAGCCAATCATCCCACCAAATTTCATGCGATTCGGTTTAATACTTTTTGAGTTATGCGAATAACAAACAGACATATTTACAAATAAATACACAGCGATCAAAACATAACCTCCGCAAAAGTATTTTGCGACGGTAATAACTCCAAAAGTAAAATCTGTCAAGGCGACATCACTTTATTTACGTTGAGGAAACTGACGAGTTATATTCATTCAAGGAAGTTGATTTAATAAAAATAGACAAACTAATTTTAAGTAAAATACAAAGGTTGGAAACCTCTATTATAGTACTGGATACCCATTTAGCTTAGAAATAGTTGAGAAAGACGAATGATGAGAGAACATACACTGGCCGACCAAGGCAAGTGGAAAAGGGAAGTGGGACTTTGGGTTTCATCAAAAACCAACATACA
Source organism: Cyclopterus lumpus (assembly GCF_009769545.1). Taxonomy (NCBI): domain Eukaryota; kingdom Metazoa; phylum Chordata; class Actinopteri; order Perciformes; family Cyclopteridae; genus Cyclopterus; species Cyclopterus lumpus. Next base: position 84,553 of record NC_046969.1, read on the forward strand.
TGGTGGTTTTCTGTGTGCGATTACAACATAACCATAATGCGCATAGTCACCGCTCTGCTGGTTTCACATGCATGCTGAAGAATGAAAGTGTGTGTGTGTGTGTGTGTGTGTGTGTGTGTGTGTGTTCATAGAAGGTCGGGCTAAATGCCAGCATTGTAACAATTGTCCTCCATTTTTTAAATGATATTCTTTGTCTTATATTTTACTTTTCTTCACACACACTTGTATTTCTCTGAAATAATGTATGTACAATTCTGGGGAGTGGGAAATAAAACGCTCACCCCGATCGGCCGAGGTATTTTGGTAAGAGAACTAAATACGCATGTGTGCGTTGTATGACAACGGTTTGATTGGCCGTGTGGTTTTAACACCTATACAAGCAACATGGTGTGCTCTTAACATTCCCACGGTCCTCTGCCAGGGCAAGCTTCAACTCCCCATTAATACTGCCACGACCATGACAACTGTTGTGTTTTATGTTTTAGGGTTCATAACATCATCCCTGTTTGTGCCTAGGGATGATGTTATGAACCCAAACACCAGGGCGTTCGATGTTCCGAGTACAAGGCAGAACTAGTGGTTATTTCTGCCATGGTGGATGGCGGAGATGACAACTGTTTCCATGGAGTAAAGCCACGGAGAGCCAATGAAGAGAATAAACACAAATAGTCGGGCGAGTAAACTTGCGTGAGTAAAGCGTTGCTTGGTGTAAACGCAGCATAAGGGTATTATTATTCTTTATGGCACATCTTCCAAAATCCTAAACAAACTCCAATACATCCAGAACTCTGCTGCTCGCCTGCTCACCCACTCCCGTTCCCGTGATCACATGACCCCTGTTCTCCAGAACCTTCACTGGCTCCCCGTCCCACAACGGATCCAATACAAAATCCTTCTCCTCACTCACAAAGCCCTCCAGAATCAGGCCCCCTCCTACCTCACCGACCTGCTCCACCACCACACTCCATCAGGCCCCCTCCTACCTCAGACCTGCTCCACCACCACACTCCATCAGGCCCCCTCCTACCTCACAGACCTGCTCCACCACCACACTCCATCAGGCCCCCTCCTACCTCAGACCTGCTCCACCACCACACTCCATCAGGCCCCCTCCTACCTCTCAGACCTGCTCCACCACCACACTCCATCAGGCCCCCTCCTACCTCACAGACCTGCTCCACCACCACACTCCATCAGGCCCCCTCCTACCTTACCGACCTGCTCCACCACCACACTCCATCAGACCCCCTCCTACCTCACAGACCTGCTCCACCACCACACTCCATCAGGCCCCCTCCTACCTCACAGACCTGCTCCACCACCACACTCCATCAGACCCCCTCCTACCTCTCAGACCTGCTCCACCACCACACTCCATCAGGCCCCCTCCTACCTCACAGACCTGCTCCACCACCACACTCCATCAGGCCCCCTCCTACCTCACAGACCTGCTCCACCACCACACTCCATCAGGCCCCCTCCTACCTCACAGACCTGCTCCACCACCACACTCCATCTCCTCTGATGATCTCCTGTCCATCCCACATAGGACCAAGCACCGGACGTGGGGTGACAGAGCCTTCTCCATATCTGCCCCCTCCCTCTGGAACTCTCTCCCCAAACCCATCAGAGACTGCACTGACCTTTCCTTATTCAAATCGCAAATCAAAACCCACCTGTTCAGAACTGCTTTTAATGTGTGATTGTTTGTTTTTTTGTTTTTGTGACTCAGAAAGTCCCTATTTATTTGTTTTATTTGTTTTACCTGTATTTTAGCTATTCTTATTTATTTATTTTTAGCTTTAAGGATGTTTTAATTATGTGAAGTGTCTTTGAGTATTATGAAAAGCGCTATATAAATTAAATGCATTATTATTATTATTATTATTATTAAGAACACACCCAGAGGGTTCCACTGAGAACCCTTTCCTATTCCAAGGGTTTCAACTGGTACTAACCCAGAGGGTTCCACCGAGAACCCTTTCCTATTCCAATGGTTTCATCTGGTACTCACCCAGAGGGTTCCACTGAGAACCCTTTCCTATTCCAAGGGTTTCCTCTGGTACCCACCCAAAGGGTTCCACCGAGAACCCTTTCCTATTCCAAGGGTTTCATCTGGTACTCACCCAGAGGGTTCCACCGAGAACCCTTTCCTATTCCAAGGGTTTCATCTGGTACCCACCCAGAGGGTTCCACCGAGAACCCTTTCCTATTCCAAGGGTTTCATCTGGTACCCACCCAGAGGGTTCCACCGAGAACCCTTTCCTATTCCAAGGGTTTCATCTGGTACCCACCCAGAGGGTTCCACCGAGAACCCTTTCCTATTCCAAGGGTTTCATCTGGTACCCACACGGGGTTCCACCGAGAACCCTTTCCTATTCCAAGGGTTTCATCTGGTACCCACACGGGGTTCCACCGAGAACCCTTTCCTATTCCAAGGGTTTCATCTGGTACCCACACGGGGTTCCACCGAGAACCCTTTCCTATTCCAAGGGTTTCATCTGGTACCCACACGGGGTTCCACCGAGAACTTAATGAATTAATAAATAAATCTCCAGACCAAAAATTGCTTTTTAATTTTGTACATATTTTCCCCTCTTTACTCGGAAAAGAGTTGATTTGAGTTGATTGACAGGAAATTATTCAGTAACTATTTAATAAATGAATGGTTTGTTTGGCTCCATCTTCTACAGCGGTCCTCAACCTTTTTTGCGCCACGGACCAGTTTCATGTAAGACAATATTTTCATGGACCGGCCTTCCCGGTGTGGGCGATGACTATGACGGAATGAAATGATACGACCGGCATAAAAACAAACCTAAAGTGCAGAAAATTACAACTCACCTTTACCGAATTTTTGGGAGCCCTGAGCTTGTTTCTCTGCATAGAGCCGTTCCCATCGTGGGGTGATGGGAGACAATGATGCCCAATGGCGATGTGTGTTCTTTATGCCGTCTACTCTGTAACTTAGTTTTGGTCGCTGTCACTGCAGAAAACCTGCTTTACAAAGATAGGATTTTGGAAATGGAAGCAGGGTTTCAGTGCTTTTTTGGCGATCTCAGGATATTCTGCCCTGATTTTAATACAGAACACCGGCAGAGTTGTTGTGTGAAACGGACAATTAAGGCCACCGTCAGTCACTAGATTGTGAGTTTAATTTTTGGCGTAACGTATCACATGACCTCTTGACATGTGTCGAGGCTCAGGCGGATGTATCCGGTCATTTTTCAAAGTAAACATCTTTCCGACCTTGGTAATCAATCCAACCTTTTCTGCGGCCAGGTACTAGGGTACCCACGGACTGGTTCCTGATCCGATGTGAGGTTGAATTGAATTGGTTGGGGAACGCTGCTTTAGATGATGCAGTTTTGCTTCCAATTTTTCCAGTTATACATTTTAACTACAAGGGTTTTCAGCATTTCAATCAATGCTTTTGGGCTTCAACATGTTTCAGCAGGTAGTTTCCCTTTTCTATATTTGTAGCTATTTTCAGCAGTTTTTTTATTTTTTCAGCATTCCAGTGCATTTTCTGCAGGAAATGCACTTTCTAGTTTTATAAATAGTTTATATCTTTATATTGTCTTTTTGGATATATACTCATTGTGCCTTTAATGGATAGCTAGGATATACTTTTTATTTTTATTTTTTACATTTGATTCTTTTCAGTTGCCTTGAAACAAGTTTAATAACCCAAGGCAAGACTAAATAAAAAAATTAATCAGAATAAAGGACCTTTTTGAATCGACACTTTAATGTGGTCTATAACTGTGATGATTTATTTATTTTTTGCTCTGTTCCGTAAACAGAAAAGTGTCACAGAGTGTGCACAGAGATAAAAAGCCAATTGTCTATTAGTACATAATATAATAATGAAACATAATGGGATAAAATGAGGACATTTTGAACAGACGTGGACTTACATTTGGTGGTGGAGGGATTCAACCACAAGGTGGTATTTCCAGTTTTTTGTCTGTCTATCTCTGTGTTTCTATCTCTGCCAATGCCAAATACACAGTTCTTGCTCTGTTTATCCCCAAAAAGCTACAAATGCAAAAGACTGAAGAGGCTTACGAGGCAAGATCGACCACTGCAGGATACAAAGGTAGGATGTTGGAAATGGAAGCAGGGTTTCAGTGCTTTTTTTTGGGCGTATATTTAATCCAGAACACCGGCAGAAATGTTTTCTGAAACAAACTTTTAAGGCCACTCTCAGTGACTAGATTGTGATTTTCATTTTTGGCGTAACGTATTGCGTGACCTTTTGACATGTGAAGAGGCTCAGGCGGATGTATCCGGTCATTTTTCAAAATAAACATGGTCGCATATGTCTGTCTCTGTGTACGGCACACGTAAAGGGTAAAGATTATCGGTGGCCTGAAGCGATAGGATCATTTATTATTGTTATTAACTGCGTCGTAGAGGAATTACTATTATTCTCTAGCAATGACAGTGTTTTGGGGGGCTTTATCATATCCCACTTTTTTTTTTTAATTTGACATGCATATCAGGACTGGTGAAAAAAATTGATATTTTAGTTGGCTCACATTTGGGTATAACGTTTTTTCTCTATAGCGCCCCCTTGAGTTGGAAAAGCCCAACTATGAACGATTGACTTGAAATTTGCCACACATGTCCACTTGGACCTGCTCTACAAAAAAGTACAGCATTGGATCCTTCGCCGTGACCGAATAAACCAATGTAACACGCTTGAAACATAACTAAACTTACACACATTTAAAGTCAAAGATGTAGTTACCTGATACGATTGCAATGCTTCAGAATGGCAATATGGCTCGATAGCGCCCCCTACAAATATTCATGTAAGCACCCCCAGCGCTATGTTTCACCTACATTTATGAAACTTGGTAGGCATATGTAAAACATGTAAACTGAAAAGAAAGTCTCTTGGGAACATGCTCTAAACGGTACCGGAAGTCAGACATTTTAATTTTTGTGTCATTTTTTTCCATTAATTTTGTCATGCTTTAGTCTATCGAACTCCTCCTAGGTAAGTCATCGGACAGACTTCAAATTTGGTCAGTACAACCTAAATACCGTAGTAATTAAAAGTTGTCAAAATCTTGTCCTAAATGTAGTTTTATGATATGATTTTCATCCTTCAAAATGGCAATTCAGCTCAATGTTGCCCCCTACAAAATTTCAACAAACCTTCGTCAAAGCCGCCCTCGCAGTAGGTTTGACATAGAAATACAAAACTTGGTAGGTGTATGTAACACATGTTAACTTAAAAATAACTCTTGAGACCATGCTCTAAACTGTACCAAAAGTCGTCAGCGGCAAAGAACACCATTCGCTATGAAAATGGAAGTTGTTTTAATCCTGCCCAAAATAATCATTCATGATGCAGGTAAAGTCCTGAGCACATTTACATGAAGAAACCTTCGAATTGTAATAATAATAATAATAATCCATTTAATTTATATAGTGCTTTTCAAGATACTCAAAGACACTTTACATTATACACCGTAGACATAGCTACGGGGAGCAATGCAGGGTTAAGTGTCTTGCTCAAGGACACATCGACTAGGGCGGGGATTGAACTGCCAACCCCTTGATTGAAAGACGGGCATGCTAACCACTGACCCATAGTCGCCCCGAATTGTGTCACATAAACACCAACTGGAAAAACATTTGACATTTTTATACTCTAAAGTTATAAACATACTGTAGTAAAAAATATGATTTATGCAACTGTGTCTGTAGCCCTGCGGTTTATAACTATGCTTTGGAAGCAGGAGACCTGTGTTCATGTCCCAACTGGGACTAATTTCTTGCATCACTTCTTTTTAAGTTTAATAATAATAATAATACATTTTATTTGGAGGCGCCTTTCAAGTCACCCACCCAAGGTCACCTTACAATAAAATAATACAGGATAAAAGATAAAAGCAGGAAAGATAGGAACAACATTAAAACAACATCAACATAAAAACAAGTGAAGTGCACAGGGTCCAGTTATAAAGAGTGTCAGTTTGAACAGGTGAGTTGAGTTGAGACTTGAATGATGTGATAGAGTTTAATTTACATGACGTAGTCTACACTTCACATAGTGATCCATGACGCATCCATATGTTCACATTGTCACAGCGCCACCTACTGGCTCCACTAGACTTCCTCGAATGTGCCCCAAACTTGTCGTGCTTGATAAATGTCACGTCCTGAGGATATCAACACGCTTATTTTGAAATCGCTTGCAGCTTTAATTGAAATGTTTAGGATTTTCTTATTGTATTCGCTATGGGTATTATTATTATTGGGGTCCGAGCGACTGACGAAGTCAGTCCAAGAGGACCCTAATTTAAATTGCTAGGGGTATTATTATTGAAATTGCAAATTGGATTTTTATTGTTCCTATTCTGATATTTATTTTTGAACATTGGGCGCATATTGGGTGTACTTGCCATACCCCAAAACTCACCAAATTTGACAAGCTTGTCAGGCTCGGTGAAAATAGCCATCTGATATAGACGTTGAATTTGCTTTTTCAAATTTGTTGTCAAAGTTGGACCGGCAACGCCCCTCACCCAGAATGTCCGATTGACTTGAAATTGTTCACACATGTCAATATCCACCTGCTCTACAAAAAACACATAATTGTCTATTTCTCCTACACACTGGTTCCGATTTATACAAACTTTTCTGTCGATCATGACTGAAGCTATATCACCTACATGCATAAAAAACATTTTGATATCTCATTGTGCTAAGGATATATGGACCAATGAACCTCTTGGGGGCGTGTCTTGTTTTTCAATGCTCATAACTTCAACACTATTGGGACTAATCGCTCAAAACGTACATCCTGTAACATGCACAAAGAAATTCTCCTCAACTGGACTTGCTCGAATATACCCCAAAATTGTCATGCTTGTTTGTCTTGAACTTTGTTTGACGGATTTTGTAGGGTTGCTTTGTCATTGGACTTTCTTTTGGGGACATTAAGAGACTTCGGGACTGTCGAGGATGCAATTAAACTTTGGGAGGAGTTAACTGTTTGTTGTACATGTTCGTTTTGTGTGTTGCAGCGGTTGCCGCATTGAATTTGCTTTAATAATAATATGTGGGGTCATTCTTGGAGGTTTCAAGCATATCACGCGGTCCGGTGGCAGGGACTCGACACTCAATATCAGATCCGCCCATTCCCTTAAAATAGCGTTGTACTTTTCCCCTTAGGTTTGGTTAGGAGGGAGAATTGTTACAATGTGTTAAGAGGCACAGACGGATGTATCCGGTCATTTTGCAAAATCAAACATCTTTCCGACCTTGATAACCAGTGATAACTTTCTGTGCAGCCCGGTACCAAGGGACCCACAGGCCGATACTGGGCAGCAGCTCATTGGTTGGGGACCGCTGCTCTACACTGATACATTTCTACTTTTCTTGTTTCTTTTATAATTGTTATCTGAATGTTTTGGGTTGCTTTGAGGTTTGGGACATTGTGATTGTCATTTATCACTATTTTTATTTTCAAAAGACCAAACCATGAATTGCAGGCTCTAGTTTCATATGCATAAATGTGAACATGTGGTCAAACAACATGAACAACAGAAGTCTATTTGTCTAGTCTAAACTGGTGAACCAACAGCTGGTAATGTGGGGTATCTCTTTTGATTTGGGTCCTCTGGCTGTTGTCTTTAGTTGTGTGTTATTTCCTGCAGCCGTTGGAACTCGATGTGAATTGCTTTGCTGTGGGGGTGAAACCTGTGTGACTTTCAAAAGCTGGTAGCCATCTTTGAGGTGACAACAGCAGGGGAGCAGGGCGTGGGCACAGCCATGAGAACTAGAAAGTGTGTGTGTGTGTGTGTGTGTTTTGTTTGATCCACAACAGATCAAATCAGATCCTGTGTTATCAACTTAGTTCACTGAGGTGAGTCATTATATCTCTCAGCTATCAGTGAACACATGCGCTTGCTTTACTTCCTCCTCTTGAGATGTGAGACCTGTAGCCTTTGATATGACATGTTTTTGTTTTTCTCTCAGCACGTCTTCCTCACCACAAAGAAGATTATGTCTCTGCTATCCCAGAAGCACTCTGTGTGTCCTTATTTGCACCAATCATTTATTTTAAAAGAATGCTTTAGGAGGCCGTTCACATGTTGGGTGTGAAAACACCAGCTGTGCCGCTTTTTCTTTTTTTCATAAAAAATGCTTGGAGTTACCAAGCAACTGAAACCTGCACACAGCGATGGTGATAAAGTTACTGGAATTTAGCTGCAAGCCTCGCTGACGAAACTAAACGAGTCAACACAAAGAGAAATTGATTTCCAGCACTTAAATTCCGTCCCTGTCTTAAAACTTCTATACGACTCCTCTGGTTGTATAGAAGTCTATATAAAATAACTTCTCTCTTGATTTATTCCTTCAGTAAACATTGGTCTTAATCTCTAGTCTTCTTTAATACAACATGTGTATTTAGTATATCATGGTAATTTAGAGTCAAACAGACCATGAAGCAAGGTATGCTTTTGGGCGGGGCTACCTTATGATTGACAGATTGCTACATATACTAAGTCTCTACGTCACTCCTCTGTATTGGGAACGTTTGCACACCGCTGGGGTGTCTCTCGCCTTTGAGCATGTCTTCCACGCATCTGCAGTGACAACAATGTTTTTTTGGGCGCAAATCATTAGCATTTCCGATATTAGTCTTGTTTTTGATTGTGCTCTGAACAAGTTGCTGTTTTATTCAGCAAGCATTTGTCAGTATGATTGAAAAAGAAACACGCTACTCTCTTCCCTTGGACGATGCTTACCTCTTTTCTTTTATGTCTTCAGGTAAGAGCACACCAGTGAGCACTTCTGGCACAGCGGACCCTTCCAAACCATGCGACCCCTTCCAGCCGTTCGGCGGCGACGCCATTGACCCATTTCAGAGTAAAAAGGGCCTGGTAGACCCGTTCAGTGGCAAAGACCCTTTCGCCCCGTCCTCTGCATCAAGTAAAGACCCTAAAGAACCATCCTCGGGTTTTGCAGACTTCCGTTCTGTAAGTTGAGATGGGTGATGCTGTTAAAACTGCAGAGCAGCATGGCCTCGTCTAGACAGTCACTAGACTTGAGCCCTATGTCCAAAAGCACGCTGCGTTCAATCCCGTTTCCATAACACAGCACCAGAAATGAATGTCATCTGTCGTGGTAAAGTTGAGAAAAGTATAATATAATGCAATAAGCTCAGTTCACTGAGCTACAATGTGAACAAGACAATGGAAGTACTTTATAAGGCAGGACAACACACAAGCTAACCTCTGCTTTAACGCTATCTATTATCTCACACTGTTAATACCCCATCACAACAACTGGTCATATAATCATATGTGCTCGGATTATTTATCGACTAACAACAGCCTGATGTTGTGACTCAGTCTGAAATTACCTTTTAGTTTTTTTTTGGTGGGAAGAATATCATACATTTGTCAGGGTTTCACAAAGACTGTTGGCATAGTGGTCCCAGTCTGGACCAGTAGAGTCTAGAATAAGGCTTCTGTCTGACTGGTGCTACTCAGTTCAACTATTAGCCTGATTAATTTACATGTGACACAGCAGTATCACCACTCAGCTCTCAGCACTTGAGTCTGTCTGCCCTGTGTGTGCGTGTGCGTGTGCGTGTGTGTGTGTGTTGATGGGTCCTTTTAACTCCGTTCTCGTTCTGCATGTATTTAGTCACTGTAGTTTGCCTTTTCTCCCCACACTCTTAGACATAAATGTGCTTACTAGAACCTAATATGGTTTTTGACTTCAAAACCATTTTGGTTCCTGGTAGAACCTTTTGTAAAAGTTACACCTAAAACTTTTCAGATCGTTATCTAAGACCATCTTTGAAAGGTTCCACCTGGAACCCCAATAAACAGTTCTCCAAAGAACCCTTCTATGGTGTACTGGATTCCACCCAGAACCCACCCAAAGGGTTCTACCAAGAACCCTTCTGTATCCCGTAGATCTTTCTCAACCATCTTTTAACACCCATGCTCTCAAAATCCTTTCTTCCAAAATGTGTCTCTTTTATGAAAATGGAACCCTAAGTCTTACAAAGACCTCATAAAAACCCTTTCTTGAAGAAAAGGTTCTTCAGAAACAAATGGTTCTGGGTAGAACAACCCTTTTGGGAACCCTTATTTCAAAGAGTGCACTCAATCTTCCTCCCACATCTTTATTCAACATTCCGTTTTTAATGGGACCTTAGATGTAAAGTGAATAATTATTCAAAATAAAGAATAAGCATGTAAAACACAGGTCAGTCATTCAAAGACGTCCTTTGAATCATGAAGCATTTTAATTATTCTGAATTACCCGTGTAAGGTTCTTGCCGCTTTAACCATTATTATTTAATAATACTTGTATTAAATCTAAGTCTACTCCCACAAAACCATCTCATTCCAGCCATTCACTCAAACAGACGCTTGAGTGTTTTAAGTCCATTAACCCGTCTGAAT